>NW_028226051.1:0-84449 GCF_052327205.1 Somniosus microcephalus
AGGAAGTGGTATGAAGTTACTTAGAAAATCATAGCAGAATTAGGCTGAATCATATGGCTTTATGAAAGGGCAATCGTGTTTGACAAATTTATTACAGTTATTTGAGGATGTAACTAACAGGATAGATAATGGAGAACCAGTGGGTGTATTATATTTGGCTTTCCAAAAGGCATTCGCTAACGTGCCACATACAAGGTTATTACAAAAGATTCGAGCTCATGGGGTTGGGGGTAATATAGTAGCATGGATAGATGATTTATAAACGGAAAGCAAACAGAGAGTAGGGATAAAAGGATCGTTTTCAGGTTGGCAGGCTGTAAATAGTGTTGTGTCGCAAGGATCAGTGTTGGGGCCTCAGACATTTACAGTCCATATTAATGACCTAAATGAAGGGACCGAGTGTAATGTATCCAAGTTTGCTGATGATACAAAGCTAGTTAGGACAGTTAGCTGTGAGGAGAACACAGAGAGTCTGAAAAGGGGTTTAGGTAGAATAAGTGATTGTGCAGTAAGGTGGTAGATGTAGTATAGGGAAATGTGAGGCTATTCAATTTTTGGAAGAATAGCAAAGCAGAATATTTTTTTTAATTGTGAGAAACTTTCAAATGTTGGCGTTTCAAGAGATTTGGGTGCCCTCGTGCAAGAAACACAGAAAGCTAGAATGCAAGTACAACATGCAATAAGGATGTCAAATGGCATGTTGGCCTTTATTGCAAGGCGGTTTGCGTACAAGAGTAAGGAAGTCTTACTACAACTGTACAGGGCCTTGGTGCGACCACACCTGGAGTACTGTGAACAGTATTGATCTCCTTATCTAAGGAAGGATATACCTGCCTTGGAGGCGGTGCAACGAATGTTCACAAGATTGATTCCTGGGATGAAAGGGCTGTCCTATGAGTTGATATTGTGTAGAAAGGGCCTATACTCTCTGGAGTTTGGAAGAATGAGAGCTGATCTCACTGAGACATACAAGACTCTGAAGGGGATTGACAGGGTGGATGCTGAGAGGTAAGTTCATCTGGCTGGAGTGTCCAGAACTAGGCGGCATAGTCTCCGGATAAGGAGTAGGCCATTTAAGACTGAGATGAGGAAAAATTCTTCCCTCAAAGATTTGTGAATCTTGGAATGGTCTGCACCAGATGGCAGGGAATGCTGAGTCTTTCATTAAATTCAAGGCTGAGGTTGATAGATTTTTGGACTCTAGGGGAATCAAGGCATATGGAGAGCAGGCGGGAAAGTAGAGTTGAGGTCGATGATCAGCCATGATATTATTGAATAGCGGAGCTGGCTCGAGGGTCGTTTGGCCTACTGCTGCTATTAATTCTTATGTTGTTATATTCTTACTGTAAAATGGTGAAGGAGGGGACCAGATTAGGTTTTGAAATGGCCCCCATCATCAGTGTACTGCAAAACCTTGCAGGAGGGGTCCAGATTATATTTGGAAATTGTGCTCGTCATTAATGTACAGTAAAATGTTGAAACAGTGCACCGGATTATTCTTGGAACATGAAGTTTCCAAGTACACCACAAATATCCAGCCTAGCTGAGAAAAATCCACGCTCCCATAGCGACACTATTTGAGAGTGGGGATATGCCAGTGTTCCCAGCCGAGGTCTATGCACCTGTGCTTTGAAGCAGGGGCACTGCACTAGGGTCAGGTCAAGAATCTCTAAGGGACATCATTCCCAGCCCAGAGTTGGAGAAGCTGCGTGGATCTCCAGCGGGAATGGCGAGTGAATGGATCCAAACCAATAAATTGCAAATGGGGCCCTAGAAATGTACAAGCCGGAGACGGTGGAGGGAAACTGGCCAGACAATGACCTCCTGGTGTCTATCAGGCGAGATACCATCCATTTTGAATTTGAGGGGAGCTCGGGTTTACCAGAGGTTGCACCGGAGAGAGGCAGAGTGACATGTATAGAAATATAAATGGACATCTGGAGCGCAGATCCGACCTCAGAAGGAAAGAAGTCACGCTTGATGTGGGACAGTAGGGGTAGAAGAAAGATATGGATGAATGTTCAGTGCCTGAAGAAGGGAGAGATGTCTGTGTGGTGTGGAATTAAACCCTGTCAAATACTAATTGACTAAATTCATCAAACAACTTCAAGACATTTAAGGAATAAAGGGGGAAGTAATTGATAAAGTAATCAAACAGCGAATAAAACCATTGGTTCAGAAGGATTGCATTAGCATATACCAAAACAGATAAGAAGAAAGAACAGATACATTAGTATATCATTGTAAAATGGCATTAGAAAACTGGCAGAGAGTAAATATTGTACGTGTACTTATAACAGAAGACTGAATAAATATCCAAGGTCCATTAGAGCAGTTAAGCTAAAGCCGCTCGCAGGAAACATAATTGCATTTTTACTCAGAGATGTAATAGGAAAACTTCTAGAAACAAAGAAATATAATAAAGAATTGTCAACAAGTATTCCAAACGGCAAGGTCATGCTTGACCAATCTTGCTGAATTCTCTGAATAAGTATCAGAAAGTGTAGAGAAACACTTAGATTTATATAGTGCCATTCACTACCAGCGGTCATCTCAAAGCGCTTTACAGACAATGAAGTATAGTCACTTTTGTAATGTGTGAAAAGTGGCAGCTAATTTGTGCTCATCAAGTACCCACCAACATCAATCTGATAATGACCAGATGACCTGTTTGTATTATTTTTGAGGGATAAATATTGGTCAGGGCATCAGGGATAGCTCCCCTACTCTTTTTCGAAATAGTGGCATGGGATCTTTTAAATCTACCTGAGAAGGAAGAAGGGACGTCAGCACTGCACTGGAGTGGAGTGTATTCCTAGCTTTATGTGCTCCCGTCCCTGGAGTGTGACTTGAACCCATAACCTTCATGACTCATGGCGAGTGTGCTACCTACAGTGCCACAGCTGACACTGTGGTAAATGTAATAGATGTAATATAGCTTGGTTTTCTAAATCCCTTCGATAAGGTATCACATGGCAGACACATGACTAATCTCAGAGCAACTGGAGTTAGTGGACAAGCAGCATAATAGAAGGCATGTTGGCTGCTAAAACGGAAAATAGGGAGTAGGGAATAAAGGCATTTTCGCAGATTGGTGGAATACCTGAAAATACCTGAAGATATTAGTAAACTTGCAGAATGGGCGTTTACATGTTTACATGGAAAATTAATTTCAACGAAGCTAAGTGTCAAGTGCTGGATTGTTAGGAGGAAACAGGTTCTCAAATACTCCTTGGATAGTAAGAGTATGAATGGGCTAGAGTAGCAACGGGTTTCAGGGGTACAGACGATTAAATCATTTAAGGTAGCAATGCAGGTTAACAAGGCCAGGAAGTGTCAAAAAAGCATCGGGGTTCATTTCTAGAGGAATAGCATCATAAAGCTAAGAGGTTATATAAAACTTATAAGGAACCTTCTTTATACAACAATTAGTGTACTGTGTACAGTTCTGATTGCCATGTTAAAAAAACAAATTCTAGGCACTGCAAAAAGGGCACATTTATGTTACAATGATGATAATACGACTGAGAGATCATAACTAACAGTACAGAATGAACAGACTACGTCTCCTTGTTGTAGATAATCGAAGGCTGAAGTGTAACTTAATACAGGGCTTTGAAATGATGAATCAGTTCGATAGGATAGGCGTAGAGCAGATATTTTCAATTGTAAGGGAGTCCAAATCTGGAGATTATAAATATAATGTAGTCACTGATTAATCCAATAATGAATTTAGGAGAGGTTTCTTTACTCAGAGTGTGGGTAGTATGTGGAATTCGCTACACTATGGAGCAGTTGAGTTCAAAAATATAATGCAATTAAGTGGAGGGCAGTCAAATTCATGAGTGAGAAAGGAATAGAAGTATATGCTGATATGGTTAGAAGGGCTGGGATGGACAGAGGCTCATGTGGAGGATAAACATCAAACAACCAATTGGGACGGATGGCCTGCTTTTGTGCTTTAAATTCTATGTAGTTCTTTGTAACATAAGTACAAATTAATCACTGTAATCAGTTCTTTCCTGCAGCAGGTGGCGTATTCAGAAGAATGGTCTTCTTCAGGGAAGCGTGCTTGCACCACTGCTGTACAACATCTACATGAATGACCAACCTGTAGACGGTGTCACACGCCGTTTTATATATGCTGATGACTTATGTGTCATTGCCCAAAGCACTGGTTTTTACACCGTGGAGAAAACGCTTTCTGAGGCCTTGGAGGGACTAAAATCCTACTATGAAGAAAGCCACCTTCGCGCAAACCCATCAAAGGCGCACGTTTGTGCATTCCACCTCAGAAACCGTGAAACCAGCTGAAAGTAACCTGGTGTGGAGCAACACTGACGCATTGCGAGCACCCTATCTACTTAGGAGTCACCCTTGACCGATGCCTCACCTTCAAGAACCACATCGAGAAGACAAAGGCAAAAGTGAGCGTACGAAACAACATCCTGAATAAGCTCACCAACACAAGATGGGGAACAAGCCCGAAAACATTGCGAACCATTGCACTTGCTCTTTGCTATTCCACTGCCGAATACACCTGCCCTGCCTGGGAAAAGTCTACTCATGCCAAGAAGATGGATGCCGTTCTGAATGCAAGCTGCCGATTTATCACAGGTTGCTTAAAACCAACAAACACCAACAGCCTATATATCCTGGTGGGTATCACTCCCCCTGATATAAGAAGAATGGTAGCCAGCAAGAAAGAGCGACTCCGTCAAACATCAGATGAGAGACACCCTCTGCATTGTCGTATGCCTACACCCAGCCACCTAAATCAAGAAAGAGCTTCATGAACAGTGTTGTTCCATTACAAACAAACTCATCTGAAGCCCGCATCACCTTGTGGAAAGACCGGCTCGCCGTCTTGAACAAGCCCCAACGATGGAAATTTTACTTGATGAAAGCCTTCCCCCAAGAGCTAATTGAAACTGGGCAACCTGGAAGTGCCTTAACAGACTTTGAGGTGTCGGTTGCTCAAAGGTATCACAAAGCAAATGGTGATATTCAACCAACCCGGCAACTTGTGAATGTGGAACTGAGGCACAGACTATGCAACATCTCCTGCAATGCCCATCGTTAGAGGAACCCTGCACTGTTGCAGATCTTGCCGAATTCAACAACAAGGCGCAAAAATGTGTCCAGTTCTGGCTGGGCTATGAATAGACTGTCCGTGGACACGATTAGAAGAAGAAGTTATTTCCGAACATTGCAGATCACAGAAACCCCACAGTGCAGATAGAGGCCATTTCGGCCCATCGAGCCTGCACCGACACATACCCCACCCGATCCCCATAACCCCTACACCAACACATATCCCACACTATCCCTGTAACCCCACGTATTTAACCCCCTAACACTAAGGGTCAATTTATCATAGCCAATCAACCTAACCCGCACATCTTTGGACTGTGGGAGGAAACCGGAGCAGCCGGAGAAAACCCACGCAAACACAGGGAGAATGTGCAAACTCCACACAGACAGTCACCCGAGGCTGAAGTATTTATTTATTGAAGCAGTGCACTATTTCTTTCATTATTAAACAATTACTAATGTTAGTATTACTACCCTAGGACTGCTCTCTGTATTATAAAACCCCGATATATATGTTCTTCAGTTATTTCCCACCTCGCAATAACACATCCCACTGAGCTAAGGAGAGAGATCGGTGCAGGTTACCTGTGTAGTGATTATATCATAGATAAGAGCCCGATCGTCAAACGTTAATCAGTTGCAGAAGTGGCCTATTCAATAACCACAGCCCAATATTCATCCTGTATAATGACAAGATAATAAAAGCCAGCACTCATGACCCACAGATTCACAGGACCGTGTTGGGGGAAGGGGTCTTATCAGCACCCAGACTATTAAAGTGTTTACAGTACCTGTAGTTAGAGTTAGAATAATTCATTATACAGAGGATTTGAATAACGTAACAGTGCTGAACTGCTGCTGACATGTCAGTGAATAGATATCATCTGTGTCGGTTGATGCAGTTAAATAGGAAACATAGCAATATGAATGCATTTTCCTCTATATGAATATTACCAAATATCTTCAATGAACAGCAAAAACAGCATTCGTAAATCGGCAGCTCCATGGAGTGGAGAGATCAGTCACCTAAAACCATGAATTCAAAGTAGAACTGGATTGTTTAAATCCGGTTAGTGACCCACACTCAGTACAACTCTACGTTGACAAACACTCAGAGTGATACATGGCCACTGGTGTCAGGTGTTTCTCTCTGGTTAGTGACCCACACTCAGTACTGTTCTACAGTGAAAGATACTCCCAGTAAAACATGGCCACTGTGGTCAGGTGTTCCACTCCAGTTAGTGACCACCCTCAGAAAATTCTACAGTGACAGCCTCTTTCACTAATAGCTTCCCCTCAGTGAGTTGCTTGCACTCAGGATTGAGTCAATACTACATGATCTTCAACTAAAGGGAATAGCTTGATATTTCAGCTGGCCTGTGAACTAAAAACAGTGGTGTATTTTCAGTTGATGCAATGGAATAAAACCGCAGAGGTAATTCAGGACATTTGACTTAACGAAATGATATCACTGGTCGGGTGTCTATGTAACTGTCACCACTAGACCAGCATGTAACATTAATAGTCACAGAGCAAAACCAGAGACCAGCTCACACAAAGATGCACACAACTTCAATGCTTACAGTCACGGACCAGTAACACCAATGACGGCAAGAACCATGTAATATATTTTCTCGATACTGTCAATTGGTAACTGAATTTCTGTGTGAAGCGATGGGCCCTTCGTGCTGCAGGCAATCTCTCTGAATTATACTCGGAGGCGGTACATTCCCATTGCCTTTAATTTATACCCTGCGGGACATTGAGGTTGCAACATCGTCCAAAATAGATATTATTTAAATTCGAACAAACAGATAACGACAGCCGAGATAGTCCCTGTTGTGAAAGTATACATTTAGTGCTGAGATTGAAATTAAAAGTCCCAAATTTGGGAGTTGCTGATCACATTAATTAACTAATGAAAATTGCCAGCTGTAGTCTCCCTGCAATGGGGTTGTTGTTTCAAGCACCTTCAGGCCCATCTCTAGACCTCATATTGTTTCGGTGACGTCCTTCTCTCTGCTGTGGCCATTCAGTAATTGAATTCCCAATGTAAAAGTGCCCTCTCAGGGCTGCCCTGCTGCACTCTGGGATGTGACGTCTCTCGTTAACTGTAACCATTCAGTTAAGCAATTAAAGTGGGGAATTTGTGTCGCTGGATCCACAAACTTATACAGACCCTCAATCTAATAAACCTCCTAATATAATAAAGGTGCTACATGGAAAAAAATAACTAAAATAAAGCAGCACTTGCAACCAATCAGCACCTCACACTAACACAACCCTTCAAACTAATACAGCCCTTCAAACCAACAGAGCATATTTAAAAATACAGAACAAAAACCAATACAGCATCATAAACCAGTACAGAAACTCTAACCAATTCAGCCCCAAGCTAATACAGGCACTCAACCTAAAACAGACCCTCAGCTTACTAAAGCACCTCAAAATCATACAGCACCTCAAATGCAGCACCTGAAGCATAGCAGTGGAATCTCATAGAGCACCTTAAACTATCCCAGCACCTCAAACAATTTCACCACCTGAAACTAATGCATTACCGTAAACTAATGTACTACATCAAAGCAATACAGCTCGATACCATCCAGGAAGAATCAGCCTGCTTGATCGGCACCACATCCACCACCTTAAACCTTCACTCCCTCCAGTACCAGCAGAGTGTGTACCATCTACAAGTAGCAGCCCGACAAGACTTCTTCGACCAGCACCTCCCAAAGCTGTGACTTCTACCACCTAGAAGGACAAGATCAACCCCAAATCCCCTTCAAGGCACACACAATCCAGACTTGGAAACTTATCGGCCGTTCCTTCATCGTCGTTCAGTTAAAATCATGGAACTCCCTCTGGAAAAGCACCGTGGGAGCACATTCACCACACCGACTGTAGCGGTTCAAGAAATCTGCTCAACAACACATTCTCAAGGTCCATTAGGAATGGGCAATAAATGCGGCTTTTGATAGCAAAGCCCACGTCCCGTTAATGAATATGTTAAATTAAACTGACCAGGTGACAGCAAACAAAATGAACATCCAGAAGCTGGGAAACTGACCACAACCTCTCTGAACATCCAGAAACTGACTAGCTGACCACAACCACCTAGCACGGACCACATCCTGGCACACAGAATTTCAACAAAACCTGACCAAGCACACAAAAACTGGCCAACTGACCACAAACTCTCCAGACACCCAGAAACTCAACAAGTGACCAATACCTGAACCAGTCTGCAGACACACACCAATTTGCCAGAGCATGAATAAGCAGGCAGACCCTGACCAAGTGACCACTACCTGACCGAAAATCCTGTAACTGACCACTGTCTGATCGAGCAACCAGAAACTGACCATCTGATCACCACCTGATCGAACGTCGAGAAACTGACCCATTGTCCACAACCTAACCGACCGTCGAGAAACTGACCCACCTGACCACCATCTGACCGAAACTCGAGGAACTGACCAATTGACCACAACCTGACTGAACGTCGAGAAACTGACCAATTGACCACAACCTGACCAAACATCGAGAAGCTGACCAATTGACCACAACCTGACAAAACGTCCAGAAACTGGCCAATATACCTCAACCTGACCGAACGTCGAGAAATTGACCAACTGACCTCAACCTGATCGAACGTCGAGAAACTGACCAACTGACCACAACCTGACTGAACATCTAGAAACTGACCAATTGACCACAACCTGACCGAACGTCGAGAAACTGACCAATTGAACACAACCTGACCAAACGTCGAGAAACTGACCAACTGACCACAATCTGACCGAACATCGAGAAACTGACCAATTGACCACAACCTGAGTGAACAGCCAGAAACTGACCACTACCTGACGAATGAAGGAAAAGGTCAACTTTGCCCTTTACATTTCGACATTTAAAGTTGAAACTGCAAAAGCACCAATGGGGTGAAGCTTCGACGCGCTTTGAACAGGCTTCTTTTTTTCAAAACAATGTTGGCTTTCCAAGAAACTGTCTTGGAAAAACAGAGCTGAGATATTGAGAAAACTTTGTGAAAGACACGAAATATAGAATCTGGGTTCACGTGGTTTTGAGTGGCTCAGCCAGCCGTCCATCATTAAAGAACCCAGCGGAGTGCTCAAAATGGGATTTCTCTTGACTTTAATTCAGACCTCAACTGAACAAAATCATATAAACTTTGGAGATTGTCGCAGATTATTTACTGCAGTGGATGGAGCCTGAAGAACCTTTGCCTAGAGGAAGGACGTACAGGAACAAAAAGGAGAATATTGAGGGCCTCTGGGAGAGCTGATCACTCTTCTGCCTTAATGCTGAGATCCTTGGTTTATTGGCCGTTTTCATTCCTTAATGTTGCCTTGATGCTTGAGTAAACTGTTTTATCGCTGTTTGCTATGTTTAACTCCTTAACATTTACTTCATTAATTTACAGAGTAGAGTGACTTTCTCTGGCTGGCTGCTGTCCAGGTTCACGAGTTACTGTAACATCTATATCCCTACAGATAAATTGGCGCCCGAACAGGGACCTGACATATAAAAAAAAGGGAAGGTTACCCGGGTGGGTGGATCCCACTGAATACAGTGTTCATGTCCCAGCAGAAACAAGGTTTCCTGGGCAGAGGCGTGGAGGGTCTCCCAGGTGGAATCTGGAAGTAGCAGTCCAAAAATACACAGCGGTGAATTTACCATGGAGAATGGAATGGTTCCAGGTAGAGGACCTTCTTCATTCAAATCCCTTTGAAGCGTGTGCTGATGAGTGTTAGAAGAATGGCCAAAGATAGTAATGAGAAGGGGGAGAACGATTTGGAAACAGAGCTTAACATCAGTCCCGTCACAGCAGGTAAAGGCTGCTGTTTGCGGTTTCAGTGTCATAGGGCTAGATTTTCAGTTGCTAGCGCCAGCAGTTAGCGCCTTAAGAGAAGTGATTTTCGGGCGCTATGCGTGTAGCGCCCGTGCGCAGCGCTGTTTGCGCCACGCCCCAAATTAAGTTGCCCGTTAGCGCCGGCGCAAAGTTTAGCGCCCGGCCGGATGCGCGCGCAGAAAATGACGTCACATCCTCGTGCAACGCCCTTTGGCCGCCCCGATTCCAAACTTCAGTCGGACCGCCCCATTGTGCGGCTGGTGGCCGGAGCATTTGGAAAAGGAACGCAACACAACCAGCGCGGGCCCTGGGGGGCGCAAATTAAAGGGGACGTGCTCTCCAGTATAAAGGCCAGCCTTTTTTCAGAAAACACTCTTGTGCAACGCATTTCTGGAGACACAACAAGGAGGATAGCTAACTGGTTTCAAGCAGCAAGAGCTCAGGTAATTTTGGACTCAGGCCAGAGCGCTGCAAGTGGCCTTTTGGAAATTTGAGTGTTTGCCAGGATTTGATGGGGGTTGCATGGGGTGCCAACGCGGAGCTGCAGCTCCATGTCCGTAGGGCTCGCAGACGCATTGTGAGAGGGGCAGCCCTGGCTAGAGGCAGAGGGGGCTACAGGCGTCGGCCACGTAGGCCTTACCCAGTCAGGCTATACCGCCAGCAGTGCTCCTACCTAAACATGAGTGCCGCGCGATGTGTTAAAAGGCACCGATTCCAAAAGGCGGTGATTGCAGAGATCTGCCACCTGCTTCGCCGAGATCTGCGGCCAAAGCTCAGGTGCAGGACGTCTCTGTCGGTGGAAGTGAAGGTGACGGTGGCATTGAACTTCTATGCCACTGGCTCCTTCCAATACACTGCTGGGGACATAGCAAACATCTCCCAGTACGGCGCGCATCGCTGCATCCGCCAGGTGACCGAAGCACTGTTCAGAAGGAGAAGCCAATTCATCTCCTTCCCCATGGCCCTGGAGAGCCAGCATCTGCGCGCATTGGGATTTTCCAGACTCGGGGAATTCCCCTTGGTGCAGGGCGCCATTGACTGTACGCATGTGGCTTTGCGGGCCCCTCTGGAGCATGGCGAGCAGTATCGCAACAGGAAGGGCTACCATTCTCTGAATGTGCAGCTGGTGTGTGACCACAAGCAGCGCATCATGGCAGTCAATGCCAGCTTCCCAGGCAGCAGCCACGATGCCTTTATCCTGCGGCAGAGTACTGTGCATGACATGTTCCAGGCACAGCCTCCCCCAAGAGGATGGCTACTCGGGGACAAAGGCTATCCTTTGTGCACCTGGCTCATGACCCCGCTCCGCGCGCCCCGGACCGCTGCTGAAGAGGCCTACAACGAGAGCCATCAAACCACCCGCAACATCATCGAGCAAACTATTGGGGTCCTCAAGCAGCAGTTCTGCTGCCTTGATCGCTCCGGAGGAGCTCTCCAGTATTCGCCGGACCGGGTCTCCCAATTTGTGGTGGTTTGCTGCATGCTACACAACCTGGCTATCCGCAGGACTCAGGCACTGCCACCTGACGTTGGACCAGCACCTCAGGAGGAGGAGCAGGAGGAGCATGAGGAGGAGGAGGAGGAGGAGCAGGAGTACGTTCCCAGGAGGGAGCGACCAGGGCCAAGGGCCGCACGGCGCCACCTTATTACACGGTACTTCTAAGCCCCCTGTCAGGGAATGGCCACGGGCCATGAGGGAAGATGAATGCAGCCGCTCCGCAAGCCCTCAGCCGGCGAAGCCAGCAAACAATAAGAAGAACAACCATGGAGACTGCATGAATAAAGATAATTATTTATTACACAAAAATGAAAAGCCCTTCCCACATGAATCCCCAAAAACAATAAACGGGCCCCACAAAAAGCCCAACAAACGACTCACTCCCACAAACTGGGGAGGAGTCACTCCACATTTCTTCAAACCGGGCCTCAACGTCGGCCTAACGCAAAAAATAAGCCCTCCAACAACACCGCCATATAAAAGGAAAGCTGGCCACACCCTCTAATGAGTGGCCTGCGAGGGCGAGACCTTGCCCAGCCTTTTGCCTCCCCTGCACGGCCTGCTGCTCCTTCGCAAGCTATGCCCAGTGGCTGCTGCGAGGCTGGGGGAAGGCGCCTGAGGCTCAGATGCCCTTCCGCCAGATGCCGCTGGGGTCGGCCTACACGGTGTTTGGGCCTCGAGGGGCCGTCTGCTGAGTGGCGCACCTGAGCCTGGCCACCATCAGCTGCAGCCGTTTGCCCTTGACGCCCCAGTGGGGGAATGGCGGCGACGGATGGCGCAATGTGGGCCAGCTGGCATCTGGGATGCGCTGGCTGGTGCTGTGGCGCGGTGGCACTCGGCCGGGCATGCACTGCAGGATACGCAACAATCAGCCGAGGGGCGGCTTGCTGGGATGGTCCAGCATGGCGGCTGCCCTGGCGATGCCTGCCTGAGACAGCATGTGTGGCAGTAGTGAGTGTCCCTGTTGTCCTGTTGTGCGCCCGCATCACATCCGCCAGGGTCTTGACGGCATCAGAAAGCATGCGGCCACTCACGGCAGTTGCTGCCCCGAACTCGCGCACACTGGTCGCCAGTGACTCGATGGCCTCAGGCATGCGCCCCACCACGCTCATGAGCTCCGTGTGGCGCCAGTCCGAATCCTCGGCCATCTTATCCAGCTTCTGCACCTCCTCCGAGGTGAAGGTGTCCGGACTGGAGTCGCGACTCTCCCGCTGGGGAGGAGGGGGCTGAACTAGGGGACCCTTTCCACGTTGGTGGTGGCGAGTGTGCCGATCAGCAGCACTCCCCTCTGATCCTTGCCCCCTTTGGGGGGAAGGCCGTGGGCCACGCGCACGGCTCCTGGGTGGCTGGACGCCACTGGTCCCAGAAGCTGCATTGCCCTGCGACAGTTCCTCCAGGCACTCGTCCAGTGAGGAGGTGTCAAGCATTTCCTCCTCTCCTGCGGGACGTGACTGTTCCCCCGATGGTCCGGCTTGCTCCTCCTCCTCCTCCTGCTCGGAGGTGCTGTCACTGGCAGCTTCAGGGTCCTGGTCATCACCAGCTGAAAGCCGGAATGCACAAGAGTAGCATCAGAGTGAGGAGACGGCGTCAGCGAGGGAGTTCGGACTGGTGGCATTCAGCGCATTGGTGGGACAGTGGCAAAGGAGGTAGCTCGGATGGGCCAGTGCGATGTGAGAGGGCCAAAAGGCGAGGTCCTTACCATTGCTGGGCAGTGGAGGGTCGGCTACTCCGCACGCTGTGGGGACGAGCACACGGGCTCCCATGAGCACACACATGCGCTCCTCCAGCCGAGTGAGCTTCTGCAGCTTGGCGCGGCCACCCCTGGCACGGGCCTGGCGATTAAAGGCTACTTTAGCCTGCAAGAGAAAGGACGGGCTGTAAGTGCGCAGTGTAGCCCTGATGTAGTATGCACTGCCTCCCATGGTGGAATAGCTTGGCCATAGTGAAGCCCTGATGTAGTGTGCACAGCCTCCCATGGTGGAATAGCTTGGACAGAGTGAAGCCCTGATGTAGTGTGCACAGCCTTCCATGGTGGAATAGCTTGGCCAGAGTGAAGCCCTGATGTAGTGTGCACTGCCTCCCATGGTGGAATAGCTTGGCCAGAGTGTAGAGTGCCGACTGGCCAATTGATGCTCATGACTGTCCCAATGCTGCTGGCTGAGGGCTGGCCAATAGGACTTTCAGCTCCCTTTGCCCATCATGTCAGGTGTACATGCAAGAATGAGGAGGAGACTGGAAAGGGTACTCACCCTGACAAACCTGGTCAGGTCGTTGTATTTTTTACGACATTGTTTGTGGGTCCTGGGGGCATCGCCGGTGAACGTCACCCTCTGGGCGATCTGCTTCCAGGCTTTGATGTTGTCGTGGTGGGTTGGATTCCTCCCACTCTCTGGGAACAAGATCTTGCGCCTCACCTCCAGAGCTGTGACCATTATGTCCAGATCACCCTCTGAGAAGCGCAGGGCACGCTGACGGGCCTTCTCTGGCGTTGCCATGACTCCCTGGGGCTGAGCAGCAGTGTTGAGGCCTCTTTGCAAGGCTGCAGTGTGCAGGGCGTGGCAGCAGACCAATTCGTCCCTTCCCCCTTTAAGAGCTGCTCGGCGCCATGGGGTCTGCTGTCAGTGCAAAAATGACCGCACCCGCGCTGCGCCCTGCCTGGGCGCTATCCCTCTGGACCGCCGGCTTAGCGCCTAAAGATAGTTGTGGAACACCGCTTTTAGCGCTCCACCAACCCCTTAGGGCGAAGCCACTGAATTTCCGGCAACGGGGCGCTACTTTGGGGCGGGCGCTAACTTCGGGCGGGCGCTAGGGTTAGCGCCCCAAAACTGTCTATACTGAAAATCTAGCCCATAGAGTCATTGGCCTAGAAATTCAGTATAGCCACTTTTGGGGCGGTAAAGTCGGGCGGCCGCTAAAGTTTGCGCCCGCTGGAAAGTGGAGGGCAGTTCGCCGAAATTCAGTAGCTTTGGCCAAGGAGTTTGCTCGAGCGCTAAAACTGGTGATGCACGGCTATCTTTAGGCGCTAAGCCGGCGGTGCAGACTGATACCGCCGATGCCGGGCGCAGCGCAGGTGCGGTCATGTTTTGATTGACAGCAGACACCCTGGCGCCGGCCAGCTCTTAAAGGGGGAAGGGTCGATTTGGTCTGCTGCCACGCCTTGTGTACTGCAGCCCTCCAGCTAGGCCTAAACACTGCTGCTGGAGAGAAATAGCGCCAGGAACGATGCAGAGGGCCCGTGAGCGAGCGCAGCGGTTCTCTGGCCATGATTTAAAGGTGCTGGTTAGGGCTTTGGAGAAGAGAAGTCATATCTTGTTCCCGGACAGTGGCAAGAAGCCTCCCAACAGGGTGTACAGGAGAGCCTGGAGGGATATCGCCCAGAGGGTCACAGCCACCTGCGATGTCCCCCGGACTGTTGTCCAATGCCGGAAAAAGTTTAACGACCTCACTCGGATTGTCAGGGTGAGTACCCTTTCCAGTGTCCTCCTCATCCTTGCATGTGCACCTCAAATTATGGGCAAAGGCACCTCAAAGGCCTAATGGCCAGCCCTCATCCAGCAGCTATGGCACTGGCATGAACATCAATTGCACATTCTGCACTTTACACACTGGCCAAGCTATTCGACCATGGGAGGCAGTGCACACACCAACAGGGCACCACACTGTACTTAGAGGCCGTCCTTTCTCTTGCAGGCCAAGCTGGCCCAGAATCTGAAGAGCCGGACTGTCACCGGGGGAGGCTGTCCCCAGTTCCAGCAGCTCAGTGACCTTGAGGACCGCGTGGGTCGACTCATGGGTGCCCGGGTGATTGGCCCCGTTGCAATTGGAGATGCCGTCCCTGTGCTGGGCCCCAATGGTAAGGACATGACCTTTTGAACCTCTCTCGTTCCCCTTGCGCTTCAGATCTACATCCTTTGCCACTGTCCGACCAATGCGCAGAATTCCACCACTCATGCCTCCCTCGCTGACGCCCTCTCCTCACTCGAAAGCTACTCTTGTGCCTTCCTGCTTTCAGCTGGTGAGGAGGAGGTCCCTGAAGCTGCGAGTGTCAGTCCCTCGGAAGAGGAGGACGAGGAGGAGCAAGAGGAAGGCGGCCCATCAGGGGAACCCTCATCCGCGCCAGGGGATGGCAATGGAGGGGACACGTCTTCCCTGGAGGAGAGCCAGGGGGAAGTGTTGCAGGGGGGTGTAGCTCCTGTGCCCAGTGGCGTCCAGCCACGCGGGAAGGGTCGGGCAGCACGGCTGCCTTCTCCCCAGAGGGGGGAAGTGTTGCAGGGGAGTGTAGCTCCTGTGCCCATTGGCGTCCAGCCACGCAGGAAGGGTCGGGCAGCTCGGCTGCCTTCTCCCCAGAGGGGGGAAGTGTTGCAGGGGAGTGTAGTTGCTGGGCCCAGTGGCGTGCAGCCACGCGGGAAGGGTCGGGCAGCTCGGCGGCCTTCTCCCCAGAAGGAGAGTCCAGCCTCCAGTCCGGAGACGGTCCTCGCCCAGGAGGTGCGCCTCCTTGATCAAATGTCTGCGGACTCGGATCGTCGGTACACCGAGTTCATGGGGGTTGTGGCACGGTTGCCTGAGGCCATTGAGTCCCTGGCTCATAGTGTGTCCGATTTCGGGGCCTCACAGGCCAGGGGTTTCGAACAACTCGCGGCAGCACAGGCCAGGGGTCTCGAACAATTTGGGGCATCACAGGACGCGAGTCGGGCCGAATTCGGGGCATCACAGGACGCGAGTCGGGCCGAATTGAGGGCAGCACAGGACGCGAGTCGGGCCGAATTCAGAGCAGCACAGGACGCGAGTCGGGACGAATTCAGGGCAGCACAGGCAGCGAGTGGACAGTTGATCAGTGGTGCTGTGCAGTCACTGGCTGGTCTGATGCGGGCACAGACCAGGGCAGTACGGGCACTCACTGCTGCCACACTCGCTGTGTCAGGCAGGCATCGCCAGGGCACCTGCCGCGCTGCAGCAGCACAGCGGTCTGGCCTTCACCAGATTGCTGCACTTGCTGCAGCGCCAGCCCGGCCGAGTGCCAGTGTCTCAGGCGAGCAGCGAGCGCCTGGCATCAGCCAGCTTGCCCCCATTGCTGCAGCCGCCACTGCCACTCCCCCAGCGAAGCTGCGACGAGCTGCTGGAGGGACTGATGCTGCCCAGCCACAGCTGCAGCAGTCAGCAGCCGACCCCTCGAGGGCCAGAGCTCGTCTAGGCCGACCCCCAAGGGCATCTGCCGTCACGCAATGTGCCCCTCAGGAGCCTTTCCCCAGCCTTGCAGCACCCACAGGGCCCAGGTTGAGGCGGAGCAGCAGGTCGGCCAGGGGCCGGAAAAGCCTGGAGAAGGACTCGCCCTCTCAGCACACAAAGTAGAGTGTGTTGGCAAATGTTTTTTTATATGGGGGTGGTTGTGTTGTCTACGGGGGGGGGTTCTTTTGGTAAGGCCGAGGATGAAGGCCATTTGGATGGACAAGTTTTGTTATTCCTCCCCAGGTTGTGGGAGTGACATATGTTTTTGACTGTTTTTTGGGGGTGTTGTCTGTTTTTGGGTTTCATGTGGGAAGGGCCCTGAGTTTGTTCAATAAAGCTTTTTCTTTATTCAACTTGTCCATGTCTGATGTTTCAAGTGGTTGTTGTGTTAACCGGCTGAGGGCTTGCGGAGCGACTGCATTCATGTGCCTTCATTGCCACAAGCCATTCCCTGACAGGGGGCCTAGAAGTGTCGTTCAATAAGCCACCGACGGACGGCCCTTGGACCTTGTGGCTCCCTCCTGGGCTGGTACTCCTCCTCCTCCTCCTCATGGTCCTCCTGCTCGTCCTCCTGAGGTGGTGGTCCAACGTGAGGTGGCAGTGCCTGAGTCCTGCGGATAGCCAGGTTGTGCAGCATGCAGCAAACGACGACGAACTGGGAGACTCTATCCAGCGAATACTGCAGAGATCCGCCGGAGTGATCCAGGCAGCGGAACCGTTGCTTGAGGACGCCAATCGTTTGCTCTATGATGTTCCTTGTGGCTTGATGGCTTTCGTTGTATGCCTCGTCAGCAGGGGTCCTGGGCACGCGGAGCGGGGTCATGAGCCATGTACACAAAGGATTGCCTTTGTCCCCAATAAGCCATCCTCTTGGGGGAGGCTGTGCCTGGAACATGTCAGCCACAGTAGTCTGGTGCAGGATAAATGCATCGTGGCTGCTGACTGGAAAGCGGGCATTGACAGCTAGGATCCGCTGCCTGTGGTCACACACCAGCTGTACATTGAGGGAATGGTAGCCCTTCCGGTTGCGGTAATCCTCAGCATTGTCGATAGGTGCCCGCAAAGCCACATGCGTGCAGTCAATGGCGCCCTGCACCATGGGGAAGTCGGCGATCCTCGGAAAACCGACTGCATGCTGCTCCTGCCTCTCTAGGGTCATGGGAAAGGAGATGAATTGGTGTCTCCTTGTGAAAAGGCCATCGGTGACCTGCCGGATGCAGCGATGCATGGCGAACTGGGAGATGTTAGCTATGTCCCCAGCAGCGGCTTGGAAGGAGCCGCTTGCATAGAAGTTCAGAGCCACCGTGACCTTCACTTCCACCGACAGAGACGTCCTGCACATCAGCTGTGGACGCAGATCTCTGTGAAGCAGCTGGCAGATCTCTGCAACCACCTCCCTTCTGAAGCACAGCCTCTTAACACACTGCGCGACAGTCATGGTGAGATAGGACACCTGCTGGCGGTATTCCCTTTGTGGGTAAGGCCTACGTTGCTGACGCCTGATGCCCCCTCTGCGTCTAGGCATGGCTGCCCCTCTCACAAGCGTCTGTGAGCCCTTCGCACATAATGCTGGAACTGAGGGTTGGAACCCCATGCAGCCCCCATAATATACTTGCAAACAATGAAATCACAATGAGGCAAATTTCCAAGCTCTGCCCAGAAGCCAAAAATACCTCTCCTATGTTGGGCCAAATCAATAAGGTCTCTTCCTTGGTCTCTGTCCAGAAATCCGTTGCAGAAAATCATTGCAGCAAAATGACTGGCCTTTATAGTTCAGTGTAAGTGCCCTTTAATTAGCGCTCCCCGAGGCTCGCAGGGCCTCTGCTGCATTCCACTTCACAGTTCTTAACACCGCCATGCCCACATTGGGGGGGCGTTACTGAAGTTCCGGTTTGGGGCGCACAAAGGGCGTTGCACGACGAAATGACGTCATAAGTTGCGCGCGCAGCTGAGCGCGCGCAAACACTTTGCGCCGGCGCTAAATGTCTACTGAAGTTGGGCGTAGGTGCAGATCATCCTGTGCCCGGGTGCTGAGTGCCTAGCGCTCGAGATCTACCCCACCTATGGTGCTAACGGCTGGCGAACGCAACTGAATTTCTAGGCCATAGAGTTTTACAGCACAGAAAGAGGCTGTGATAAAAATGATAACTTCCGGGAAGTTATGTCATCACTTCCTGTGAACTCTGAACTATGAACTGTGTACATACCTCACTTCCTGTCATATGTCACTACCTGTTGGACTGGTATAAATACTGGTCTGTTCAGTATTGTAAGAGGCTTCTACCAGAGGCATGGTAAAGACCTCTCTTGTGCATATAGTGTGTTTATAAGTTACTTAAAGCTTACTTTAAAGTTACTTGATGGTAAGTCTCCTTTTTCTTACATCAATTTAAGTAACTTAATATTTACACTGACAAATACTAGACCTTCAGACAAACTCGGAAGCTAAGGATCCAGGGAACCACCCATCATGGAGAAAATCCTTAGACCTATTCGTCTGGACTTATACCCGAATACACCAGCAGCTGGCAGGGTATGGAAGCATTGGTATCGTACTTTTGAGAATTTTCCGGATGAATGTAAAGCGGACCAGCGACCATCTACGATGGGAATCCAAACTGGTGCGACTCTTCCTTGTTCGGCGGCTGCGGACCAAAAGGTAGACCACAGCCTCCTAATCCTGCAGGAGGGAAGAATGTGATAAAAATGATAACTTCCGGGAAGTTATGTCATCACTTCCTGTGAACTATGAACTATGAACTGTGTACATACCTCACTTCCTGCCATATGTCACGTCCTGTTGGACCGGTATAAATACTGGTCTGTTCAGTATTGTAAGAGGCTTCTACCAGAGGCATGGTAAAGACCTCTCTTGTGTATATAGTGTGTTTATAAGTTGCTTAAAGCTTACTTTAAAGTTACTTGATGGTAAGTCTCCTTTTTCTTACATCAGAGGCCCTTCGGGCCATCGTGTCTGCGCCGTCCATCAATCCCTGTCCAGTCTAAACCCATTTTCCAGCATTTGGTCCATAGCCTTGTATGCAATGGCATTTCAAGTGCTCATCGAAATGCTTCTTGGATGTTGTGAGGGTTCCTGCCTCTACCACCCTTTCAGGCAGTGAGTTCCAGATTCCAACCAACCTCTGGGTGAAAAAGCTCCTCCTCAAGTCCCCTCTAAATCTCCTGCCCCTTACCCTGAATCTATGCCCCCTTGTTACTGACCCCCCTACTAAGGGGAAAAGTTCCTCTTTATCTACCCTATCTATGCCCCTCATCATTTTGTACACCTCAATCAGATCCCCCCTCAGCCTTCTTTGCTCCAAGGAAAACAACCCCAGCCTGTCTAGCCTTACTTCATAGCTGAGGTGCTCCATCCCAGGTAACATCCTGGTGAACCTTCTCTGCACCCTCTCCAAAGCAATCACATCCTTCCTATAGTGAGGCGACCAGAACTGCACACAGTACTCCAGCTGTGGCCTCACCAGCGTTTTGTACAGCTCCATCATAACCTCCCTGCTCTTATATTCTATGCCTCGGCTAATGAAGGCAAGTATCCCATATGCATTTTTAACCATCTTATCTACCTGTTCCGCTGCCTTCAGGGATCTATGCACATGTACACCAAGGTCCCTCTGACCCTCTGTACTTCCTCGGGTCTTACCATTCATTGTGTATTCCCTTGCCTTATTTGTCCGTCCAAAATGCATCACCTCGCACTTTTCAGGGTTAAATTCCATTCGCCACTTTTCCGCCCATCTGACCAACCCGTTTATATCGTCCTGTAGCCTGAGGCTTTCCTCCTCGCAATTTACCACCCCACCAAATTTCGTGTCATCTGCGAACTTACTGATCATACCTTTTACATTCTCATCCAAATCATTTATGTATATCACAAACAGCAAGGGACCCAGCTCCGATCCCTGAGGTACCCCACTGGACACAGGCTTCCAGTCACAGAAACAACCTTCGACCATCACCCTCTGCCTCCTGCCACTCAGCCAGTTTAGGATCCAACGCTCCAAGGCACCCTGGATCCCATGGGCTCTTACCTTCTTGACCAGTCTCCGATGCGGGACCTTGTCAAAAGCTCTACTGAAGTCCATGTAAACCACATCCACAGCATTTCCCTCATCCACACACCTAGTCACCCTCTCGAAAAATTCAATCAGATTGGTCAGACATGATTTACCCTTGACAAAGCCATGCTGACTATCCCCGATTAATCCTTGCCTCTCCAAGTGGAGACTAATTTTGTCCCTCAGAATTTTTTCCAATAATTTCCCCACCACAGATGTTAGGCTCTCTGGCCTGTAATTCCATGGTTTATCCCTGCTATCCTTCTTGAATAATGGTACTACGTTAGCTGTTCTCCAGTCCTCTGGTACATCCCCTGTGGCCAGAGAGCTTCTGAAAATTTGTGTCAGAGCCCGTGCAATCTCCTCCTTTGCCTCACACAACAGCCTGGGATACATCTCGTCCGGGGCTGGGGAGTTATCCACTTTTTGGCCTGCTAAAACCGCTAGTACCTCCTCCCTCTCGATGGTAATATGTTCAAGTATGTCACAGTCCCCTTGCCCGATTTCTATGTCTACATCGTCTTTCTCCATAGTGAACACAGATGCAAAAAATTCATTTAAGACCCCGCCTACATCATCTGGCTCTACACACAGATTGCCAATTTGGTCCCTAATGGGCCCTACCCTTTCCCTGGTTATCCTCTTGCCCTTAATATACTTATAAAACATCTTAGGATTTTCCTTTATTTTGGTCGCCAGTGTTATTTCATGGCCACTCCTTGCCCTCCTAATTTCTTTTTTAAATATGCCCCTGCACTTTTTATACTCCTCTAGGGCTTCCTCCGTCCTTAGTCTTTTGTAACTGCCAAAAGCCCCCCTTTTTTTCCTAATGCATTTTTGTATATCCCTTGTCACCCAGGGTTCCCTTTGCTTGTTGGTCCCGCCCTTGACCTTTGCAGGAACATGTTGGCGTTGTACTCTCTCTATTTCCCTTCTGAAAGTCTCCCACTGTTTTGATGTGGATTTTCCTATAAGTAGCTGCTCCCAGTCCACTTTGGCCAGATCCTGCCTTATCATATTAAAATCGGCCTTCCCCCAATTTAGAACTCTTATTTCCAGGCCGTCTTTGTCTTTTTCCATGACCACCTTAAATCTCACCGAATTATGGTCACTGCCGCCAAAATGCTCTCCTACTGACACTTTCACCACTTGCCCGGCTACATTCCCTAGAATTAGGTCCAGTACCGTGTGTAGGGAATTATGTGTGAATGTGTAAAAGAGCCGAGAGCTTCACATTAAGAATGCTCAGAATGTTTCTACTTCATTTCTTTTCTTCGACAAACACTATTACCATGTGTCAGTGTGCTGTGTGTTTCTGGTTTCAGTTTGAAGAAGCACGTGCTGTTTTTAGTGTGTTAATTTATTTCCCTATATATGTCTACACATGTGTATTATGTTTGAGATACTTTGATTCCTTTTTGGTTGTAAACTGATTTAAACTGTGGAAATACTTCAAGAGCTCCCGACCTGAGAATATCAGGTAAAGGTTATGCCCTAACTGAGCTCATAACCCATTGCAGAGATCAATATTTTAAACTTTTCTGATTTTCATTTTAAGGTGAAGATGCTGGTGTGGATTTATTTTGGCTGAAGTTTACTTGTGTAACTGTGAAAAGTTGCATAAGTTTACTTTACAAAAGAAAGATAAGATACAGCTTTGAAGATTATAAGTTACAATCGCAGGGCGCTGTCTGGTAGTAAATCTCTTGGAAGTTCTTCAAAGCACTTTGTAATAATGGGATTACAGCTAAAGAAACTGCTATTGCTTGACGCAGATTATATTAAAAAGGCGTGGTCTTGTTTGAAATGGATGTACACTTTTAAAAAGCACTTTTCTCTTAATTCGGTTACTGCAAGTCGGAGAATTGCTTTTTTGATTGGCTCCTCCCTCGCCCACTCAGCTTCTGACAAGCAGGAAGTAATTTGGCATAAAAGCACATTTATTTCTGTGGACGGCCAGTCACTGCCTTCGGCCGGGAAGATCTCCTGGATTCTGACAGAGGATGAGAGGAGGAAGCAGCCTTTTGGGATGGTACAACGCTGAGCATATTCCTACATCGTCCTCAGCGACAATTAGAATGGAAGGGCACATCAGCTGTCCAAAACGATGGAGATTAGAGTGCTGTGCAAGTAAGGGAACCACATGGAGCATTGCAGGCCAGATAATTAGAGTCGAAAGCGAAACATCCCCCTTTGGCTCATTCAGTGTTGCAGGGTGAGGGCTCTTGAATTACATCAGTTCAAAATTGAAGCCTCATGGCCCAAAGATGAATTTCAAAGAAGGGACAATTTGCACTACAAGTTGATGTGTTATTTGATCTGCGTAAGTGGTATGTCCCAGATTCACTTCTCATGAGGTGTCCGGTCGGCCACACACCTAGTAGGCACCGGAAGGGTGTAAGCCTGGTTGAATGGCAGGTGCAGCAGTTACAGTGGCCCAGTATTGATCAGACTGTGAATGATATAATTAATGGAAGCCTCACCTGTGACAAGGACGATCCTGGCGTTAAAAAGCTCTCCAGCCGAGTCCCAGCATCCATCGCCAGTGAAGAAATTTGCACTTTGATTGATTCGGCCCATTTCAAAAGACTCAGAACGGTAAACAGAACTGCTTGTTTATAATTGACTGTTATTCCAAGTTTGGTTAAGTAACAGTCATCAGAAATTTAAATGGGTTTGGGAGTAAGGCATTACATATGATGGAATAATGAACTGTGAAAAGGTAAACCCAGCAACTGCAGTCCAGTCAGTTTGAATTCGGCTGTGGGTAAGCTTTGATAAACAGTAATCAGGGACAAAATTAACAGTCACTTGGATAGGTTTTGATTAATTAAAAAAATTAACCATGGACTTGTTAAATGCAAATCGTGTTTAGCCAGCTTGATAGAGTTTTATGAGATATTAACAGAGAGGTTTGATGAAGGTTATGCGTTTGATGTAGTGTACATGTATTTCCAAACGGCGTTGAACAAAGGCTTGCCAGCAAAGTCGAAGCCCATCTAATAAAGAGGACAATGGCAGCATAGATACGAAATTTGCCAAGTGACAGTAAACAGAGAGTAAGGGTGAACAGTTGTTTTTGGACTGGAGGAAGGTATACAGCGGTGTACCCCAGGGATCTGTTCTAGAACCACTGCTTTTCATTATATATATTAATGAACTGGATGTGGGGGTACAGGACACAATTTCAAAATTAGCAGCTGATACAAAACTTGAAAGTAAAGGGATGTGAGTTAGTAAAGTGCCCACTCAGAGTTCTTGGACAAGACACAGATAGGCAGCAGCATGTTTGTAGAATAGATTAGATTTATTAAGCTTACAGCGTAATCAAAGCTTAACATTCACAGAATCCCCACAGTGCAGATAGAGGCCATTTCGGCCCATCGAGCCTACACCAACACATATCCCACCCGATCCCCGTAACCGCTACACCAACAAATATCCCACCCTATCCCCACGTATACAATCCCCCTAACACTAAGGGTCAATTTATCATAGCCAATCAACCTAACCCGCACATCTTTGGATTGTGTGAGGAAACCGGAGCACCCAGAGGAAACCCACGCCAACACGGGGAAAATGTGCAAACTCCACACAGACAGTCACCCGAGACGGGATTTGAACCCGGGTCCCTGGCGCTGTGAGGTAACAGTGCTAACCACTATGCCACCGTGCTGCCATTAGGTGATAGTAACAAATAGCTCGCAGCCCTTGCTTTCTGGAGCACTTCGGACACAGGCATCGTCGTCGCAGGCCTGTTCCTTATCTTCGGAGCAAAACTCTGCGTGAAACTGTTCTTTGAATATCGAGGTTTTTACCCATTCCTTATCAACAGTTCGTTTGGCCAGTGTCCATGTATGGTCTATAACAAAATCACCTTTTTTAATTGGTTCTAATCGTCAAAATACCATTGTCACTCAGATTAAGGTTAATAACCTGGCCAATCCGTTTCCAGTACATTTCCAATAACCCTGTTCTGCTGTCGTTTTACCTTGTTTAAAGCTTTTCACCCCATTGGAATTTACCATATAACTTTCCTTTTATGCCGCAACCAGTACATGGCCTTTATGCCAAGGGCCCAGATCATTTCAACGCTGTTTCACTTGTCTTGATATATCCAGATTATCTTACTTTAATCCACCAGATAAATACCTTAACTTCAATGATCTCTCTCATTTATTGGAATTTATACTAATTATTCTTTACAGGTTGTAGCAATTATTTTTGTTAAGCAAATTCTCAGTTCCAACAGCATTATAATATGTATTTCTTAGCAATTTAATTATTTGACATTCACTTGCAGATTACAGGAAGCGGCAGGGGGAGGGACACACCCCAATCTACATCGAAGGGGCTGAGGTGGAGAGGGTCAGCAGCTTCAAATTCCTGGGTGTATTCATTACGGAGGACTTAACGTGGTCCAATCACATCGACGTTGTAACCAAGAAGGCATGCCAACGCCTGTTCTTCCTCAGGAGACTGAAGAAATTTGGAATGGCCCCCCAGATTCTCACCAACATCTACCCATGCACCATCGAGAGTATCCTGTCCGGCTGCATCACTACCTGGTATGGCAACTGCACCGCAACAGACTGCAAAGCTCTACAGAAGATAGTGAAAGCTGCACAAAACACGATAGGAATTAAACTACCTGCTGTGCAGGATATCTACCCCGAGAGGTGCCGGGGGAAGGCCCTGAGAATCATTAAAGACGTGAGTCACCCCAGCCACAACCTCTTCGCCCTGCTCCCGTCTGGTAAGAGATACCGAAGCATACAGTCTCGTACCAATAGGTTTCGAAACAGCTTCTACCCCCAGGCCATAAGACTCATGAACGATTAATTTATTATTAATTATTACTGTTGGTTTATTTATTATTACTGTCTTTCTATTAGTATTTCTCTTAGTATTTTTATCATTGTTATGCCATATTTATTCCAATGTTGGGAGAACTCGTAAAAATCAACATTTCATTGTGCAGTACACACGTCTGCTGCATATATGACAAATAAAATTGAATTGAATTGAATTGTGGCAGTTTGTAATCAAAAGTTACTCAAAACTGGTTTTGAACTGTCTGCAGCTACATTTTGAACAACTCTTAGCGTTCTAGTTACCCAGGAGTAATTATGTGTAATATTATTTGGTCAATGGCTACAATAAAGTTATACATATATGATTCTCATCTACTAAATATCTTACAAATCCCCACCTCGAGGATGAGATATTTTAAACGTTGATTCCTCGACTAAATCAATCTAGTTTCTACCAAGCATTGCTGTATTCTAAATTATGCATTGTTATAGAACGCCTAGAAACCCTACCGATTAGCCTATGCAGATAACATATCATAATCATTACAGTAAACGTTAATATCATTTGGTTGGGTAGGATAGGAACCTATGCATGGAGACAGAGTAAAGGGAAGCAAGGCTAGAAACAAAAGAGAGGAAGGAGAAAAGCAAAAGTAGAAGGCAGAGAAATCAAGGGTGTAAATCAAACAGGGCCATAGTAAATAAGAATTCTAAAAGGACAACAAGTTTTCAAAAATGAAGCCTGAAGGATTTCTGTCTTAATGCGAGGAACATTCGTAATAAGGTGGATGAATTAGCTGCACAAATCGATTTAAACGGATATGATATAATTTGGATTGCAGAGACATGGTTCCAGTGTGACCAAGAATGGGAATTCAAAATCCAGGGGTATGCAATGTTCAGGAAGGACAGGAAAAAAGGAAATGGAGGTGGGGTGGTATTGCTGGTTAAAGAGGAGATTAACACAATAGCAAGGAAGGATATTAACTCTGATGATGTGGAATCTGTATGGGCAGAGCTGAGAAATACCAAGGGGCAGAAATCGTTCGTGGGAATTGTATACAGAGCCGTAAACAGTAATGCTGAGGTTGGGGAGAGCATTAAATGGGAAATTAGAGACACGTGCAATAAGGGCACAGCAGTTATAATGGGTGACATTAAATTACATATAGATTGGGCTAACCAAATTTGTAATAATACTGTGGAGGAGGAATTCGTAGAGAGTATACGGGATGGTTTCCTGGACCAATATGTCGAGGAACCAACAAGAGATCAGGCCATCTTAGACTGGGTATTATGTATTGAGAAAGGATTAATTAGCAATCTTGTTGTGTGAGGCCGCTTGGGGAGGAGCGATCATAATATCATGGAATTCTTCATTAAAACTGATAGTGAAGTAGTTGACTCAGAGACTAGTGTCCTCAATTTCAATAGAGGAAACTACGATGGTATGAGGCACGAGTTGTCTAGCATGGATTGAGGAACATTACTTAAAGGGTTGACGGTGGATAGGCAATGGCAAACATTTAACGATCGCATGGATGAAATACAGAATTTGTTCATCCCTGTTTGGAATAAAAATAAAACAAAAAAGGGGACTCAACCACGGCTAACAAGGGAAATTAGGCATAGCATAAGATCCGAGGTGAGGACATATCATTTGGCCAGAAAAAGCAGCAGACCTGAGGATTGGGAGCAATTTAGGATTGAGCAAAGTAGGACAAAGGGATTAATTAAGAGGGGGATATACATTATGAGAGTAAGCCTGCAGGGAACATAAAAACTGACTGTAAAATTGTCTAAAGATATGTGAAGAGAACATGTTTGTTGAAGTCAAGCGTGGGTCTCTTGCAGTCATAATCAGAGGAATTTGTAATGGGGAACAAATAAATGGCTGATCAATTAAATACATCTTTTAGTTCTGTCTTCACAAAGGAGGACACAAATAACCTCCCAGAGATGTCGGGGAACATAGGGTCTAATGAGAGTGAGGAATCGAATGAAATCAGTATTCATAGGGAAATGGTCTTAGGGATATTGATGGGATTGAATGTCGTTAAGTCCTCAGGGCCAGATAATCTATATCCTAGGGTACTTAAGGAAGTGGCCCCAGAAATAGTAGATGCATTACGAGTCATCTTCAAAAATTCTATAGACTCTGGAACAGTTCCAATGGATTGAATGATAGCTAATGTAAACCCACTATTTAAAAAGTGTGGTAGAGAATAAGCGGTGAATTACAGACCAGTCAGCCTGACATCGGCAGTGGGGAAAAAGCTAGGGTCCATTATAAAAGATGTAATAGCAGAGCACTTGGAAAACAGTGACCGGATCGGACTAAGTCAACATGGATTTACAAAAGCTAAATCATGCTTGACTAATCCACTGGCATGTTTTGAGAATATAACTTGTAGAAACATAAGGGAGAACCAGTGGATGTGGTGTATTTTGACTTTCAGAAGGCTTTTGATAAGGTCCCACATAAGAGATTAGCCTGTTAATTTAAGGCACATGGGATTGGGGGTATGGTACTGTCCTGTGTAGAGACCTGGGTGGCAGACACGAAGCAAAGAGTTGCATTAACGGGTCTTTTTCTGAGTGGCAGGCTGTGACTAGTGGGGTAGCAAAAGGATCGGTGCTGGCTTTCACAATATATATAAATGATCTAGACAAGGGAACTAGATGTAATATCTCCAAATTTGCAGAAGACACAAAGGTGGGTGGGCGTGTGTGTTATGAGGAGGATGCAGAGAAACTCCAGTGCGATATGGACAGGTTAGGTGATTGGGCAGATGCATGGCAACAGCGGTTTATTGTGGATAAATGTGAGGCTATCTACTTCGGTGGCAAAAACAGGAAGACAGATTATTATCTGAACGGCAATAGATTGGGAGGAGTGGAAGTGCAATGAGACCTGGGTGTCCTTGTGCACCAGTCGCTGAAGTTAAGCATGCAGGTGCAACAGGCGGTTAAGAAGGCAAACGGTATGTGGGCATTCATAGCGAGAGGATTTGAGTACAGGAACAAGGATGTCTTGCTGCAGTTGTACAGGGCCTTGGTGAGACCACACCTTGAATATTGTGTGCAGTTTAGGTCGCCTTATCTGAGGAAGAATGTTCTTGACATGGAGAGAGTGCAGCGAAGATTCACCAGACTGATACCTGGGATGGCAGGAATGATATATGAGGAGAGATTTGGTCGATTAGGTTTATTTTCGCTAGAGTTTAGAAGAATGAGAGGGGATCTCATTGCAACTTATAAAATTCTAACAGGACTAGACAGACTAGGTGCAGGAAGGATTTTCCCGATGGTGGGGAGTCCAGAGCCAAGTGTCACAGTCTAAGGATAAGGGGTAAGCAATTTAGGACAGAGATGACGATGAATTACTTCAACCAGAGAATGGTGAACCTGTGGAATTCTACACCACAGAAGGCAGTTGAGGCCAATTCATTAAATATATTCAAGAAGGAGTTGGATATATTTCTTGAGGGTAAAGGGATCAAGGGATATGTGGAGAAAGCAGGGACAGGGTACTGAATTTGAATGATTAGACATCATCTCATTAATTGGTGGAGCAGGCTCGAGGGGCGAATGGTCTATTCCTGCTCCTATCTTCTATATTTCTATGATTGCCATTGAAATAATTCTGTACGGTGGGCGTTGTGCCACGTTATACGTGGTTTCCCACCAACTGCAACTCCCACGGGTCATAATCTCTTTCTGGGTTCTGTCATTGCTTTGTTGCATCTGAACTAAGTGTATTTGTGAAATCGAAGTTCTCTCTATAACGGCTTTAAGATTTAAGGATAGGGTTGGAATTGGATATCCGAAGTTAACCACTGCTCTCAGGGCTTCTGATTGCATTGAGAAATTCACTCTTAGATAGGTAATATTATGAATGATTACAGGTACGAGGGTTTGAATGCCTATTCGGACCGTTTGTGTGGGTTTAAAGCAATAGGTAGGATAATCTATTGGACTGTCATCCTGCCCATGCTGGTAATACCTAGCACGATTGGTGAGGCAATAGGTACCCATTTGTAGATAAACGTAATTCTTTCGGTCTAATCCCCACCTCTGCACATTCATACTCCAGAGGGGTGAGTCTGAGTCTAGTGTGAAACCACAGACTTGGTGTCCTGACATCGCAACTGCACATGTTAACCCCACTATATCGGTGCAACACCCCATATGAGGACTGTCCCCGGTGTTATTTCATTTAATCAGAGTGATGGGGGGGGGGGGGGTGGGTGATACAAAAGACTTATGGAACCTTCCTTCTAGCATCCCTATCGATTCTACCTTAACTACTTCCCAAGGTCTCATATTATGTACCTGCTGCAGCTACAGTAAGACAGGAACGATTGGCTGACTGTCATAATCCCCATTTCCTCTCACTAAATATATTAATCCCTGTGTTCTTGCCTCCTGTACATTGTAGTCCTTATATAATGGAGCCACTTTCCAATCACGGAATCATTGACAAATGAGGGAACTCGGTTATGTTCTATTTCACTTAACACTGCCATCACTTGGTCCATCATGTAACTCCCATAAATTTAACATATCCTAGTCCTTGAGATGTCTTGTTCTGCTTTACGAATCCCTCTTGTCGCATTGTTAAAATGAACCTGCATTTGCCTGTATATTTCTGTTTTGTCTTGTGTGGTTATCAGCATATTCTCCAATTCCAGTATTCATGTTAGATAGAAGGCCTTTCAACTGTCTCCTCATTACCTCGTCATGTTCCCACATATTGTCTATATCTACCCTGTTCAAGGCAACGGTTCCTGCGGTGGGTCCTATCCCTAGCCATTCTCCCAGGCCTCTCTTTGTTCTCAAGTGGCTAATATTATGACCTGAAATGTTGACCATTACGTAAGCCCGTTCGACATCCCACGAACCCCATCTGTCTGGGGCATTCTTCTTATCTAAAATATCCTTAACCATTTTCCTCAACAAGTGGTCATTTTATCTGTGGTGTCCTGTAGGGCATACATTTCCGAGAAAGGGAATACCTGTAAAATTGAAGATTACCGGGATAACTTCGTACCGAACATCACTATACTATTGTTTGTAGGTACGGGTGACATTCAATCCGTTTGATGGTCCATTTGTTATTTGCTATTTTTATGCTTGTCGCATTTCCTTTGTAACCTTATCTCCTCTGTTCTTCCCCTGATTTCCATCTGTAGTACTTCTCCTTGCCTGGGTCTCTCTTTGTGCTCCACATTAAAACATTCTATCATTCCTCTATGTGTTTTATCTATTTTGGTCCAATTCAGTGTATTCAAACTCTGTCCCAGGTATGGGATCCACACACTATCTGGTGTAATCTCAACCGCTTCGTCGAATCTGCACCCTAGATTTACAAACTATCCTTTTCCTAATTGAAACTTTGGGGTTACTTGATTATTTTCTTTAATACATAGACACGCTAATTTAAACCCTTCGCCCTCCCTGGCCCATAAACAGGTGATCCCATTGGTCGTATTATCGGGTTCACAATATTCACAGTACACATTCATATCGAATTCATCTCCTGAAGCCGCTCCTCATTCCAGTGATGACGTATCGTCGGTTGGCATCTTGACTCCTTTCCGGATGATGATAAAATTCAAAGTCTGGTAGATACCAACGAGCATCAGAAGTCCCACTATGTGTCTGAGTCCTGCCATTTTGGCCACCTGGAGGACATAACAGTGCAGTATTTATTCGTTCACAGTCTTTAACTGATTGATATGATACCATTTAATTACTTTTCTCTTTTCCACTCTCCCTTTACGTTACTCATTCAGATACATGGCTAGATTCAATGTATCCACTATTGAGAAGGATGCCTTCCATTTGGCGTCAAACGCATTTTCCTTTTTCCCATAATTTAATACCATGTCTTTATCACATATCTGACATTCAAAAGGTCAAATCTTCTGGTCAAATAGATTTTGATTCGGTTTTTAGATTTCCTTAAATTCTTTTTGCCATGCGTAAGTTAACTTCATTAATATGGGGCCAGCAATTCGGGTCGGAGGCTTCCCGTGGGTGCCTGCTTTTTCCATGCACAGCTGCTAGGGACATACCCGCGTGGAGAAAGCTGTAAAAAAATCTGAAGTTGCAGGTCTACACGCTGCCAATCCGGCGCACGCAATTGACCTCCGAACCCCTTCCTTCAAGGGAACGGAAGTTCCGGTTTCCAGCACATACGCAGTGCATGCATAACACCAGCACTTCCGTTGGCCTTGCCGGAGAGACCCAGCACGTACTCACCCGTGGGGCCCGAATTTCTGGCCCATGGTCTACTCTGCGCTCCAACTACGAGTGGTTACATGGTTGTTGCATGTGTGGGGTAGTGCCCGTCAAAGTTGAATGACGTGGAGTCATCATCAACCTCCCAGCCAATGCCTGGTAAGGTGATATCCCCGTGGTCCTATGTGGCTTGGACAGAATTGCCATTCAATACATGGGCAACATATTGACCCATTGAGTGGGGTGTTCTGTACACAATTTTCCCAACATGGATTTCAGTGTGCCATTCCCTCTTTCCACTATCCCGGATGATTGGGGATGGTGAGCTATATGTAGCTTATGTTAAATTCCCATAATTTCCTGTAATTTGGAAAAGACTTTACCAGTGAAGTGCGTGTCCTGATCACTGTCAACTTGAAGTGGCAGTCCCCACCTACAGAATTTCCTCTCTCAATAACAATCTGTCCTTGGTAAGCGCAGTGTTGGAATAGGAGGGGAAGGTCTCAATCCATTTAGTGAACTGATCGATAACAACGAGGGCATATTCAAAATTGCCCTGCGATGGTGGGAGGGGACCAACAAAATCAATTTTAACATGAGTCCAGGGCCCATCAGGGCCTGGTTGACTTCGAAGGAGGGTACAGTTGGAACAATGGGAGCGGTTCTGCTGCAAACAAGGTATGCATCGGGTAACATATATCGTTATAGTTTCCTTCATATTAGGTCACCAGGCTGTGGTGGCAATCATTGTGAAAGTGACTTCTGCCGAGTAATGACCTCCTACAGGGTGGGAGTGGATTAGGAACAAGAGTTCTTCTGCCAGGTGTGGGGGAATGCAGACAACCGGGTAGTTATCTGGGGCATTTTGATACATAATAATGGTTGCGAACCCTTTGTCATAAGAAGGATCTTGGGGGCCGATGCGGTGTGTGCCAGTAAGGGTTTACCTTGGTCATGCCAATTGATGACCATCTGATAGGGGCTATACTCTGTTTGAAGGGAAGCCAAATCGAGAGCTTTGCTAAATGCAGCAACTGCGATTACCTCCTCAAGTTTAGAGGGAGGGGATCACCGGTCAGGGCTGCTTCATTAGCAGCTACATCTGCCGCATTACTTCCCAGGGTGCGAGTGGACTCGACTCTCTTGTGGGCATTAAGCTTACCAATGTGACAAGGCATTTGTCGTGACTTTAGGGCCTGCAATATGAGAGTTAATCATGGCCCATGGGTTAGGGGTTTACCATCTGACGAGAAGTAGGAATTCTTTTGGTAGAGGGGAAGGGACAGCATTGCATTGATGGCATAGGCACTGTCAGACCAAATGTTTGTCGGGTAGCCAGAACTTTCTTGATCGGCGATGAGAAGGACCAAAATCTCTTCATATTGGCTTCAGTGTTTGTTACTTTTAAACTTGAGAGTCTTCTCAGGTAGGACCACAGCACATCCGGTATGAGGTGAGTTCTATGTGGTAGGAGGAGCCATCAACGTATACTTCAGAGGCTCCTTCTATTGGTGATTGCAAAACAGGATCGTACTCAAAGTCTATTAAAGGCAGTGGACACTTGTGAGGCTGTCCCTCGTACGCAAGCATCAGTCGTAAAAGAGTAGTCAATTTGGATGTTATATCAATATCACCTTGTAATAGTTCTGAAGTTCATTTACTGATGCGTTGGGATGAGATCAAAGAATTGCCTGGTTTGATAAGGAGGTTCAGTGCGGTGTGAGGGGAATGCAAGATGGTCCTCTGTAAGCCCAAATTGTAGGTAAAGTGTTGACTGGCCCAGAGCGTCGCCAGTAGGTGGCGCTCACACGCTGGCTAAGTCCGTTCGCCCCGTGCAAAAGCCCTGAGGCATATAGAGCGGTTGTAACCTGTCCAGTCATTCTTGACTTATCACCGCAGTCAGACTATGGTCGAAGGATGCGAACTCGAGATGGAAAGGCTATTTCGGGTCGGCTGATATCAACCAGGTAGCCTGCATAACACCTTGTTTTACTTTCTTAACTGCAGAGGTGTGATCTGACACCCACATGGAGGAAATTTGATCCTATTTTCCTTTTAGCAGTTCATAGAGGGGCTTTGCAAGTTCTGCAAATCCAGGAATAAAACTACGCTGGTATCCCACTAGTCCCAAAAACGATTGGAGCGCTGTCCTGGATACATGAAGCAGGAGTCGTTGAATGACCTCTATCTTGTGCTCGTCAGTAATTAGACCCTGTGGTGAGAATGTCACTCCCAAATAGGGGACCTGTTCCTGAACAAGCTGAGCTTTTCGAGCGTTAGTTTTCAAGCCTGCACTGCTTAACGGTGTTAAAATTCATCTAACAGTTCAAGGTATTCCTCGATTGTACTAGTAGCCAGTAGCAAGTCGTCGACATACTGAAGCAGACACTGCGGCTTAGAAAAAGCTTTCAGGATCCGTACCATTCTGGTATGCAAAATGGTCGGGGCGTTGTGCAAGCCTAGGTGTAGGCACGTCCACGTGTAACTCTGGTCCTCCAAGATGAAAGCACATTTATATTGATCCTCTGTTCTGACAGGAATACTCCAAAAGCCATTCGCAATGTCTAGAGTGGAGTACTAGTTAGGGTCTTTTGGGAGTTCTGATAATAAGGTCGACGCATCCTTAACGATAGGGGTGCTCTTGGGCTTAACCGTGTTAAGACTTTGGTAATCAATAGTGAGCCGCCAGCTATCATCTGGGTTCCGAACTGGCCAAGCTGCTGGATTAGTCGCGAAAGTGCCTGTTCTCAGAATGCCCTGTGATAAGAGGGAGTCAATGACGTCTATAATATAGGGATGACTTTCTTTGGGAATTGGTTATTGTTTAACAAAGGAGTGGGGCGGGCCATTAATCGTCTCCTCACACTCCATTCGACAGCAGTCATGCTTACTAGTGGAGAATGTGGGTGAGTGCTTTTGAATTAATACTTTGACTCGCTCACCTGTGTGATCTAGTGCCTCGTGCAAGCAAGTCCACTTAATCGCAAATACGGAGTGGGCATCCGATATTTCGATCAATTCACTACCTCCTGTCCCGATCAAAATACACCTCTGGTTGCAATCAATAATTGCCCCCTAAGTTTCCAAAACATTACTTCCCAATATGCCCCTTCCATCAGGAGGTGTCATCAAGACAGATTCATCAACATTCAAATCAATCCCGTTTTTTACACATAGTTATCATTTCTCCCTTAAAAGCAGAGGTTGACCTCCCATCAAAGCCTTGTAACGTCAAGCAGCCCTTGCCCCCCGCAGCATGGCGTTCAGGGTGTGGGGAATGCATGATGGTAACGGATGAATCGGTGTCAATAAGCATGATTTGTTGTCGGCCCCCCGTAGAACAACCAACATTTGTGGTCTCCGGTTAAACATCACATCGGAACCCCACTTCAGACAAAGAGGGGGCCGATGCCCTTCATTGGGCCAATGCCTGGGATCACTGTGGCTGTTCTCCAGCCGGATCCGAGATGGCCGCCACCCGATTAGCTCTTGTAACTAGGTGGGTGTTCAGAATGGCTGTTGCTTTACTCATTTCTCCGGGCAATTTATCTACCTTGGTCTCCAGGGGATCAGCGGATGTTATTGGTGGTGGTGGGGGTAGAGTTCCTTGTAAGAGAGGGTACCGTTGGCCCTGACTTCGGGGTTTCTTAAAAAAATTAGAATAGTGCCCAGGTCTCCCACAATTGTAACAATTTCCTTCTTCGACGTGTGTAGGGGGGTGCAGTGGGCATAACTGGCTCTTCTACCACACTAACAGGTTTATCTTCCACGTTGAGTTTTTTATACTACACTAACAGTTTCTTTTTGTTTACACTCCTCCCTTGCAAAAGTCCATGCCCGATTGGTGGTCTGGAGTAGTTCAGGCCACTCAGTCACAGGTGAGAGCGTGTGTGCTAGAGCGTGCCTCAATGAGCTTTGTAAGCCATTCAAGAATTGTTAATTGAACGGTACCTGGTCCTTCCCTTCTTCATCGGAGTCAGGAGCAACCTTTTGGGTTCCCCATATACCGTGTAGAGCCAATCACTCTATACAGTGGGTGATTCTCCTGATCTCTGTGTTGTTTGATAACATTGCTTAGCCATATCCTTGCTGTTAATGCCTAACTGTTCCTGAGTGGATCCATGACTACTGTCGAGGTAGTGCCAATATTAAAAACCAGGAACGGAAGATTTTGCCGTATCTTGGGGTTGGTGGAAGCGAGGAGGATGCATTTCAAATCGGCGTCCTCTAATTCGCTGTGTCCCCGCCTCTAAGCAGTCCATCGAACTTTAACATCGATGGGGCACTCGGATCGTGTTATGGGGCTTAACTCATTAACACAAGCTTGTACTTCGACAGCATTGAGGGGAACGGAGCGCTTCTCGGAGTCAGTTTCCACCCCCTTGTCATTATAGGCCTGGGTTCTAACTATGACATTCCCAGGGACCGACTGCCTCTCCTCATGGATGGAGGACAACCCGGGGTCTCCCGAACCATCATGTCGGCCGTGCTGATATGTCTTGCATTCGAGTGCATCCCGGTCTATCATTTCTCCTCCTCCTGCTGCTCCCACAGCTGAATCATACGACCTGGCAGTAACAGCAGCCAAAACAGCCTCCCGTTTTCCCAGCTTTACCTCTCGTTCGTATATCTTCAACCTACACTGAGTGTGATCCATCTCTCTATAACGACGCTTGTGAGCTTCCCTAAATGTGCCTCTGCCATCTTGTAGATCATGTTTAAGATTCTCCCTCTCTATCTCACAAGATTGTAACGCCTGTTTGGTTTCTTCTAGTACACGCATGGCGCTGACTGCCTGGACTGCACACATGCTCTTCTGTTGCAGAACAACTGCAGCTTGAGAGGTCTGGCTCTCAAAGTCAGTAAATCGCTTTTTCAAATCTCCCACTTCCTGAACCTGATTTCTTTATAGGTCTTCCAGCTCCAGCTCTTGCTGCTTCCGTAAGTCCACCAGCTCCTGCCTATGATTGTCTTCTTACTCATTGTGTTGTGCTCTTAGCTCTTCTATCTCTTTACTTTGTTTCTTAGAGTACTCATCATCTCTATGAGCACAGTAAAATACTGCATAGGCGAGTATCCTAGTCGCCTTATCACTTTTAATCTTTTTTAGATCCACACGTTCCTGAATAAAGTTTATCACTTCGTCAAAGTTAACTCGGTCTTCTTTGCATAAACACTCCGCCAATATTACCTGTACTTGCTCCTCACAGGCACCTCTTTCTAACTTATTCTTGTACATGTTAACAAAACTTTTATTAGTCATCTTGTTGTTTTCTTAACAGATCTCTAACATCTATAACTATCGGCGCACAATTCACGGGCACTCCCCACGAAGGGTTATCCCTCACAAAGAGAAGCAGCTGATCAGGAGGCTGCACTCGAGGTCTGGTCTATCAAACAATACTAGCCGCTTTGGCTCGTCCCATCTGGGGTGCCACCTATGAGTCTTCAGTATGACCTCTCAGAGTTCTTGGACAAGACAGAAATAGGCAGCAGCCAGTATGTTTGAGCAATAGATCAGATTTATTAAGCTAACAGCGTAATCAATACTTAACATTCGGCGATAGTCACGAATTGTTCACAGACCTTGGTTTCTGGAGCCCTTCGGACATAGGCAACATCGTCCCGGGTCTGTTCCTTATCTTTACAGCAAAACTCTGTGTGAAACTGTTCTTTGAATATCGAGGTTTTTACCCATTCCTTATCAACAGTTCGGTTGGCCAGTGTCCCTATATGGTTTTTAACAAAATCACCTTCTTTAATTGGTTCTAATGGTTAAAATACCATTGTCACTCAGGTTAATGTAGTGTCCGTGTGTTGATAAAGACACTGAAGACAGGAGTTGGTTCATCGGTGTTAACTAAGCAAAGTCTGGGGAGTGGGGTTCTAATGTATATACACAATATACAGGCTTATATAGCCCGAGTGGCAATTACCGGCATTACAGCACACCTGGGGCTCTTAAAGGCACATACACTACAATTCCTCCCCTTTTAGCGAACCAGTACATCATATTTTAAGTAATTATTAATTACATGTTATAAGAAAAATAATATACACATTGCTGTAGTTAATTAATTATAAGTCAGTCTCTCAGGAGGCTTCCTGACTCAGTCCGGATAACGCCTCGGGGGTGTAGTAGTTTCTGGTGGTGTAGTAGGTTCTGCAAGGCTGATTCGGCTTGAATGCCAGTGTCGGGTTCATCGGGTTCCAGTATCACTGGATCGGAGGTAGATATGGGTATCTCTACTTCATCGTTAGACATATAGAGTTGTGGTGTAGGTTGTCCCTTTTTGGATGACTTTATGATTTGGTCAGCATGGCGCCTTATTATGCTTTCTCCGATGTCCACGGTATACTTCAGTGGTTCTAGTCATGTACAGATAGTTCCAGGCTGCCATTTCTCGGTACGGCAGTCCCGGGCCAAAATTTGTTGACCTATCTGGAAGGTTCTAGTTGGCCTTTCATTCATGCCTTGAAACTGTCGGTTCTCCACGTCCCTTCTGATGTTGGGCTTGACCAAATCCAGCCGGCATCTTAGGTTTCTATTGAAGAACATCATGGCGGGAGTTTGGTTGGTAACCATATGTGTTGCATTCCTGTATGCGAATAAGAAGTTATCCACCTTGTGCTGAAGTTTTATGTCTTCATTACCCAAGCATCTATGGCCTTCTTGAAGGTCTGGACAAACCTTTCAGCCAGTCCATTGGTGGCGGGATGGTATGGGGCAGACGTGTAGTGCTTAACCCCATTGCTTTTTAAGAACTTCCTGAATTCTTCGGACACAAATTGCGGTGCATTATCAGAACAGATCTGTTCCGGCAGCCCATTCCTGGCAAATATGGTCCTTCATACTGTGATGGTTTATTCCGTGGTGGTGGAGGACATCTTTATTACCTCCGGCCACTTGGAGTGTGCATCAACCGCGATTAAGAACATTGAGTCCATAAATGGACCAGCAAAGTCGATGTGCAGCCTTTGCCAGGGAGATGAGGGCCACTCCCATGATGTAGAGGGGCTTGTGGAGGAGCGTTTTGGACCTTCTGGCATCCTAGGCAACTCTTGGTCATTTCTTCGATGTCTCCATCGATACCTGGACACCATACAAGCGCCCTAGCTAGGTTCTTCATTTTCACTCCATCCAGATGCCCCTCGTGAAGCTCCTTTAGCACTTTATCCTGGAGTTTGGGTGGAATCACCACTCTGGATCCACACATCAAGGTTCCTCGGCACACTGACAGCTGTTCTCTTCTTTGCGAGAATGCTGGCAACAGTGGATCGCCATGTGCCGGCCATCCCTTCACTCTTAATTCGTAGACACGTGAGAGAGTCGGGTCATTTCTCGTCTCCCTTTCAATGGCAGAATTTGTTACTGGTAGACATTCCACTATGGTAGAGTGGAACATCTCTACTGGGTCTACTGTAGGTGCCTCTTCTTTCATTGGCAAAGGTAGGCGTGATAAACCGTCAGCATTCCCATGCTGTTTTGATCCTTTGTATTCTATGTTGTATTGGTGTGCCCCTAGAAAAAGGGGCCACCTCTGTAGCCTTTGCGCTGTCATAATGGGAACTCCCTTTTTCGGGTTGAATATGGAGATGAGGGGTTGATGGTCAGTGAACAAGGTAAATTTTTGTCCGTGTAGGTAATGGTTGAATCTCTTCACTCCCCATACCAGGCTGAGTGCTTCCCTATCGATTTGGGCATAGTTACGCTCAGCTGAGTTTAATGAGCGTGACGCAAAAGCTATCGGCCGTTCTGAGCCATCAGGGAATTTATGGGATAATACTGCGCCTATGCCGTAAGGGGATGCATCGCACACCAGTCTGATTGGCAGTGATGGGTTGTAATGAGCCAAAACTCCTTCAGATGTGATTAAGTCTTTGCATTTATGGAAGGCACGTTTACAGTCTTCGTTCCATTTCCAAATCACTCCTGTTTGTAGAAGGTCATTAAGAGGGTGTAGAAGAGTTGATAAGTTCGGTTAAAATTTATGTTAATAATTTATTAATCCCAGGAACGACCTTAATTGTGAAACATTTTCAGGTGCTGGGGCTTTTATGACCGCTTCAATTTTTTCAAGTGACTTATGCAACCCTTCATTATTAATTATGTTGCCACAATATGATATCTGATTTTGGAAAAATTCGCACTTGGGGCGATTTGCTCGTAGGCCCCGTTCTTTCAGCCTAGTGAGCACCTGCTCCAAATTGGCAAGGTGCTCGTTGTCATTTTCTCCTGTTACAAGGATGTCGTCTAGGTAGCATTGAGTCCCCGGAATCCCTTGCATGACTTGCTCCATAGCTCTTTGCCAGATAGCTGGAGCTGATGCTGCTCCAAAAGCCAGTCGATTGTACTGGTACAGGCCTTTGTGTGTGTTTATCGTGAGATACTTTTTAGAGGCCTCCTCAACTTCCATCTGTACATATGCCTGTGCCAAGTTAATTTTGGTGAAGCGTTTCCCTCCTGATAGTGAGGCGAAAATATATTTCATCCTTGGAAGAGGATACTGTACTTTGTGAAGGACCGGGTTTACAGTCACCTTGAATTCTCCACAGATGCGAATTTTTCTCTGTTCCTCAGATTTATCATTATGCAATGCTTTTTTCATGACTAGAACGATGGGTGTTGCCCACTCGCTCCAATCTATTTTGGATAATACGCCTGCATGTTCCAAATTCTCCAGCTCTGCCTCGACTGCTGGAAGAATTGCATCTTGCCTTAAAAAATTTGGGAATTGCTGCATCTTCCACTTTTATTGAGGCGGTGATGCCTTTCAAGGTTCGTAGTTGCTCTTGAAACACTTCTTTGGCGTTAGCCAAGATGTCTTTTAATCGTTCAGGTATGATGTCATCCTTGTTTTTTTTCTTACTGGTCACCGTCAGTGCCTGAATGGAGTGCCAGTCTAAACGTATCTTTCTGATCCATTCACATCCCAACAACGATGGACCACCATCTTGTAGAATGTATAAATACAACTTTTGTATTTCTTTGCCGTTGTATACAACAGACACCCTTATTTTTCCTTTGGGCTATACTTTCTGCCCCGTATATGTTTTTAAGATAATGGATGTGTCTTTTAGAGGTATATGCGAAAATAGCCTCTCGTAATCCCGTCGATTTATTACAGTTAGAGCTGATCCTGTATCTAGCTCCATTTTAACTGGGGACCCTGCTATCGTGAGTGTAACCCAAATGGTTTGGTAATCATCTTTGGCAAGTACATTATGTAATTTGAGACAGCTTAGTCTCTTGTTCTTGGAGTCGCTATCGCTCTTCTGTTCTTTGGAGCTACTGTCCGTCATCATTTGTACCTTCCTGTACTTTCCTTTATTGATTTTTATTTTCTGTTTGTGGATTTTTTTTACCAGATCGGCATACCCGTGCAATGTGTCCAATCTTTCCGCATTGCCTGCAAGCTTTGCCGTTGAACCAGCAGTCCCTCTGGTTATGGGTGGATCTGCCGCAGCGATAACATCTTTTGAAACCCTGTGTCATTTCATGGGTGCCGAAGTCTTGTCTATTTTGTGTATCTCTGCAGCTCCTCTTGCTGCTGCTTCGTATGATACAGCCATAATGAAAGCTTTGTCCAATGTTAAATCTTTTTCAGAAGGCAGCCTTTTTTGTGTTCCTTCACTTAAGAGACCACAAACGAATTTGTCTCGAAGATAATCTGATAGTCCTGCCCCGAATTGGCAGTACTTTGATAGCTTTCTTTATTCGGTTAGGTAATCAGCGTTACTTTCATTCTTGTGTTGATTTCTCTTGAAGAATTTGAATCGCTCCGCTATCAGCAGCGGTGTTGGGTTTAAGTGTTCCTGTAGGGTATCAACAATTTCTTTAAAATTCTTGTCCTTTGGTTTGGCTGGAGTGAATAAATTTCGTAACAGCCGGTATGTCTTTGCGCCCATTAGGTTCAGCACTACTAAATCTTTTTTTTATCTTCTATTCCATTTGCAGTGCAATATACCTCTACTCTTTCCACGTATGTAATCCAAACCTCTATTTCACTATCAAAAGCATCAATATTGCCAGACTTAGGCATTTCAGAAAAGATACGGCGCTTCCCGCGTTTTTCTTTCTATTCTGCAGCAAAGATATGGTGCTTCCCATGCTTTCCCGCCGCTGCTGCCGATGACAACGCTGTTTCCCGCGGTTTCCGTTCTTTTTGTTTAATTTACAGTTGGAGACTCGTTCCAGCCGGACTTTCTCTCCAGGTCTGAACGTTGACCTGCTTGCCGCGCCGGCTGTCTCCCGAGTGCTCCCTCCCAGTCCGTTATTGCTTGCCTCCGATTTCGCTGCCTGTCTCAGCTATAGAGCCAGCCGCTGGAGCCCCAGCCTCATGTCCAGGAAGGAGTAGCGCAGTACCTGCCACCAGCTTGGCCAGCTGGTGAAACCACAGCTTCTCTCACTTTCTTGAGTCTTCTGGACGCCCGAGGAATCGATGTCCTTGAGGTGCTGCCGAATTGCAGGTAAGTCCGTTTCCACTTCATCGCCACTGTGGTGTCCGTGTGTTGATAAAGACACTGAAGACAGGAGTTGGTTCATAGGTGTTTACTGAGCAAAGTCTGTGGGGGGTTCTAACGGATATACACAATATACAGGCTTATGTAGCCCGAGTGGCAATTACCGGCATTACAGCACACCTGGGGCTCTTAAAGGCACATACTCTACAGTTAAGGCTAGTAAACTGGCCACTCCTTTTCCAGTACATTTCCATTAACGCTGTTCTGCTGTCGTGTAATCTTGTTTACAGCTTTTCACCCATTGGAATTTACCATATCTCTTTCATTTCATGCCTCATGCAGTACAAGGCCTTTCTCGACACCAAGGGCCCAGATCATTTCAGTGGTGTTCCACTAGTCTTGATGTATCAAGACTATCTGACTTTAATCTGCCAGATAAATACATTATCTTCCATGACCTCTCATTTATTGGAATTTATACTAATTATTCTTTAACTATTGTTGCAATTATTTTTGTTAAGCGAGTTCTAAGTTCTAACGGCATTATGATATGTTTTCTTAGCAATTTAATTATCTGACCTTCACTTGCAGCCTGTGGCTGTTTGTTATCAAAACTTAATCAAAACTGCTTCTGAACTTTCTGCAGTTATAGCTTTCTAGTGAACCAGGAGTAACTAAGGATAATATTATTTTGTCAATGTCTACACTTAAAGTTATACATATATGATTCTCATCTACTAAATATCTTTAAATAGCAGCTATTCGTAGAGTGGCACACTCTGAAACACACCCCACCCTCACTGTAACACTCTGATATATCCCACACCCCTCACTGTAACACTCTGATATACCTACACGCCTCACTGTAACACCTCAATATACCCCATACCCCTCAATTTAACTCAGACATAGCCCACATCTCTCAATGTAACACGCTGATATACCCCACAGCCCTCACACTAAAACACTGATTTAAAATATCCCACCTCAGTGTAACACACTGGTAAAATCCACACCCCTCACTGTAACACTCTGATATAGCCCACACCCCTCACTGTAACGATATACCCCACAGCCATCACTGTAACACTCTGATAGAGTGCACACCCCTCACTCTAACACTCTGATTTAAAACATCATACCTCAGTGTAACACTCTGATGTAATCCACACCCCTCAGAGTAACACTCTGATATAGCCCACACCCGTCACCATAACACACTGATATAGCCCACACCCCTCATTATAACACTCTGATATACGCCGCAGCCCTCACATTAACACTCTGATATATCCCACACCCCTCACTGTAACACTCTGTTATACCCCACGCGCCTCACTGTAACACTCTGAAATACCCCACAGCCCTCAGTGTAACACTCTGCTATACTCCACATTCCTCACTGTAACAATATCTGATATAACCCACACCACTCACTGTAACTCTCTGATATATTCCACACCCCTCACTGTAATAACCTGATATACACCACAGCCCTCACTGTAACCCTCTGATATACCCCACAGCATTCACTGTAAAGCTATCTGATATAGGCCATACGCATCACTTTAGCAATCTGAGATATGCCAATACCCTCACTGTAGCACTCTGATATACCACACCACCGGTAACATTCTGATACATCACACACACCAGTAACACTCTGATATACGACGTACACGTAACATACTGATATACCCAAACCACCATAACGGTCTGATACACACCACTCACCTCATTGTAACACTCAAATAGATCTCACCCTCTCAATGAAACATTTCAATATTCCCCACAGCTCTCAGTGTGACACTTTAATATAGCCCAAACGCCTCACTTTAAAACTCTGATTTAAAACATCACACCTCATTGTAACACTCTGATACATAATGATATAACCAACATATCTCACTGTAATACTCTAATATACGCCGCACGCACGTAACTCTCTGATATACACCACAGCCCACACTGTAACATACTGAAATAGCCCACAACCCTGTAACACATTGATATACCGCACACCTCTGACTGTAACATTCTGATATAGCCCAAACCCCTCACTGTAACACGCTGATATAACCCACAGCCTTCACTGTAACACTGATATACCCCACACTCCTCACTGTAAAACTCTGATATATGCCACACTCCTCACTGTAACACTCTGATATACCCCACACTCCTCACCTCCTCACTGTAACACTCTGATATAGCCCACACACCTCACTGCAACTCTCTGATGTAGCCCTTGCCATCACTGTAACACTCTGGTATAACCCACATCTCTCACTGTATCACTCTGATAACCCTACACCCCTCACACTAGCACTCTGATAAATCCACACCCCTCAGTGTAACAGTCTGATATAACTGACACGCCTCACTGTAGCACGCTGATATATCCCACACCCTCGTAACACACTCTTTCTGCCCAAAGCGCTCTCTGTAACACTCCCATATACCCCACACCCCTCACTGTAACACTCTGATATACCACATACCCTCGTAACACACATCTCACTGTAACATTCTGATATACACCACACCACTCACTCTAACACTGATATATAACCCACATATCTCACTGCAATGCTCTGATATACCCCACACCCTCGTAACACTCTCTTAATGCCCACACACCTCACTGTAACACGCTGATATACACCACATCTCTCACTGTATCACTCAGATAAACCCCACACCCCTCACACTAAAACTCTGATATCGCTCACACCCCTCAGTGTAACGCTCTGGGATACCCCATACCCCTCATTGTAATAGTCTGATATACCACACACCCCTCAGACAAACACTCTGGTATCCCTGACACCACTCACTCTACAAAGAGATGTAATCCAAACCCTTCACCGAAACACTCTGATATGCCCTACATCCATAACTTTAACACTCTGATATGCCCCACATCCATAAATGGAACATTCTGATATAGTGCACACCTCTATTTGTAGCCCTCTGATATAATCTACACCCGTCAATGTAACAGTATGATATACCCTACACCACTCACTTTAACACTCCAGTGTAAACCCACTCCCCTCTCTATAGCACTCTGATATACCCCACACATCCCTCTCTGTAACACACTGATATACACCACAACTCTCACGGTAACACTCTGATATATTCCACACCCCTCGTTGTAACACTCTGATATACCCCTCACTATAATCCTCTCTTGCATATCCCAAACCTCTCACTGCAATACAACGAGATACACCAATTAACTCACTGTAACACTGTGATATACCCCACGGTCCTCACTGTAACACACTGATATACACCACATCCCTCACTGTAAAACTCTGATATAACCCACACCAATCAAAGTAGCAATCTGAACTATGCCAATAGCCTCACTGTCGCACTGCCATACAGCCCCGGAACACTCTGATATACCACACCCCCGTAACGCACTGATGAACCTCACTCCCCTCACTGTAAGACTCTAATATGTCCCACACCCCTCAATGAAACACTCTAATATATCCCACAACCCTCACTTTAGCACACTGATACAGCCCGAACCCCTCACTGTATCACTCTGATTTTAGACATCACAGCTCACTGCAGCACTCTGATATACCATGATATAAACAACATATCTCACTGTAGTACATTGATATACCCCACACTCCTCAATGTAATACTCTGATATACCCCACACCCCTCACTGTAACGCTATCTGATATAACCCAAACCCATCAATGTAACAATCTGAGATACGCCAATGCCCTCATTGTAGCACTCTGACATACCACACACCCCTGTGAAAATCATAGGTTCCCCACAGCCCTCACTGCAACATTTTGATATTAGACCAAGCCCCTCACTCTAACACATCGATTTAAAAGATCACAACTCAGTGTAACACTCTGATACACTATGATATACACAACATTTTTACTGTAAGACTCTGCTATACGCCACACACACGTAACTCTCTGATATACAACACTCCCGACACTGTAACACTCTGATAGACCACAACCTCGTAACACACTGATATACCGCACACCTCTGACTGTAACACGCTGATATACCGCACACTCATCACTGTATCACTGATATACCGACAACCCTCACTGTAACTTTCTGATAAACCCACATAGTTCACTGTAATACTGATATACCCCATATCTCTCACGCTAACACTCTGATAAACCCACACTCCTCAGTTTAACACTCTGATATAATCCACACACCGCACTGTAGCACGCTGATATACCCCATACCCTTGCAACACGCTCTTGCAGCCCACATCCCTCACTGTAACATTCTGATATATCCCGTACCCCCTTAAAACAATGATATAACCCACGCCACTCTCTGTAACACTGTGATAAAGCCCACATATCTCACTGCAACGCCGTGATATACCCCACGCCCTTGTAACACACTCTTACTGCCCACACACCTCACTGTAACACACTGATAAAACTCACATCCCTCAGTGTAACACTTTCGTATTCCTCACACACCTCACTGTAACACGCTGATATGCAGCACATCTCTCACTGTATCACTCTGATATACCCCACACCCCTCACACTAACACTCTGATAAAACTCAGATCCCTCAGTGTATCACTCTGATATTCCCCACACCCCTCACACTAACACGATGATAAACTTCACATCCCTCAGTGTAACACTCTGGTGTTCCCCACACCCCTCACTGCAACACTCTGATATAACCCACACCCCTCACTGTAAAGCATTGCTATAGCCCACAACCCTCACTGTAACACTCTGATATACCCGACATCCATAACTGTAACACCCTGATATAGCTCACACCCCTCTCTATAGCACTTTTATATAACCCACACTCGTCACAATAACAGTCTGATATACCACACACCCCTGCATTTAACACTCTGATGTAAACCCACTCCCCTCTCTATAGCACTCTGCTATACACCACACTTCCCTCACTGTAACACACCGATATACCCCACACCCTTCACGGTAACACTTTGATATATTCCACACGCCTCGCTGTAACACTCTGCTATACCCCTCACTCTAATGCTCCCTTGCCAATACCAAACCTCTCACTGCAACACAACCATATACACAACACACCTCACTTAACATTCTGAAATACCCCACAGCCCTCAATTTAACACTCAGATATACCTCACAACCCTCACTGTTACAGTCTGCTATAACTCACACCCCTCAACTGTAACACTCTGATATGATCCACACCACTCACTGTAACACTCTGGTATACCCCACAACCATCACTGTAATACTCTGATATACTCCACACCCCTCACTGTAACACTCTGATATAACCAACAACCTTCACTGTAACACACTGATATACTCCACACCCCTCACTGTAAGACTCTGATATACACCACAACCCTCACTGTAACACTCTGCTATACCTCACACCCCTCAGTGTAACACTTTGATATACTCCACACCCCTCACTGTAACACTCTGATATATGCCTCACTCTGGTCTGTTACTCCCCACATCACTCACTGTTGTCACTGCCACTGTTATCCCATTGGCTTCAATTTTGGTAATATGTGATAGATTATCAACCATATTTTGTAAGGATTGGCAAATTGGGAAAGTGTGAGTGGTATCAATTATACAACCATAGAATTAGTGGACCAAGTTGTGTTGACAATTTGTTTACGGAGTTTGATGCCCCACTCTGATCCTGGATTCAATCCATGAATTACAGAATCATTGATGTTATTCCTATTTTATTATTTCTATCTCTTTGTTCTCGGGATATGGGTGAAGCTCTCAAGGCTGGTATTACCTGCGCATCCGTATTTACCCATGAGACAATGGTGGGCCATCATCTTGAGCTGCTGTGTTCCGTGTTGTGAAGGTGCTCCAACAATACACTTTCAGAAGGAATTTCAGGCGTTTGAGCCAGTGTCGATGAAGGAACAGTGATATATTTGAATGGTTATTTAGCACAGTGGTTATGTTGCTGGACTAGTACAACGGATGAATGATCCAAATTTCAAAATCCCACCAGCTGGAGAATTTAAATTCAATTAATTCAACAAATCTGGAATAAAGAGCTAGTATCAGTAATCGTGATGACGAAAGTACCGGAATGTCTTAAAAGCCAATCTGGTTCACTGATGTGCTTTAGAGAATGAAATCTGCCATCCTTACCCGGTCTGGCCGAAATGTAACTCTCGACAATGTGGTTGCTTCTTCACTGCCCTCTGAAAAGGCCCAGCAAGACACTCGTTAGTCTCAGGTGGCTCACCACCACCATCTCAAGGGCAATCATGCTGGGCAATAAATACTGGCCTTGTCAGCCTCACTCACATCCAAAGAATAAATACTTAAAAATATTTATTAATTTTCATAATTGTTTAAAAATGCCTCTTAATGTTTTATTAATCGTCATCTTGATTTATAAAGGGTTTCAAAGATTTGTAAAGTTTTGAAATGATGCCAGGCATCCTCCAGGCTGCTCGAGCTCCTGTCGCTCGGGCCAGGCCGGGCTGCAACCCCTCGCAGTACCATCACGGTATCCAGGCCTCCATTTGATGCTGCCCTACTGCTGCTCGGCTCTCGCCACCAGAAAAAAGGCCTGGAGTGAAAGTTGACATTCTTGTGCAGGGCCATAGAGCCGCCATTTCATGCGGGGTCCAGGAGCAGCCATCTTTCTGCGGGTTCCCAGAGCAGTCATCATTCTGTGGTGTGCAGTGCCGCCATCTTGCAGCGGTGCGCCGGTGCCACCATCTTGCAGCGGGGTGGATGGCGGGTCCCGCTGCTTTGGTCAGTGAGTGGCGCCACCATCTTTGTCTAGGGCTTGGCGGCTGCCAACTTAATGCGCACGGGAGTTGCGCTGCTTCCGGTGGCTCGTAAGGGGCGGCCATTTTTGTTTAGGGGACTGGTTCTTTCCAGAAGGGCTTGACAGATGGCCGCGTCCCTCAAAGGGAGTCCAGTGTAGACAGTTTGTGAGAGAGCATGTGAATGTCCCCGAACACCGGCCCGGCGGGCGGCCCGGGGCAGAGAGGCTCAGCACAATATAAGGCTCAGGTAGCCCAGTGTAGAGACTGTGTGATTGGGTGTGTAAATGTCCCCGATCACCGGCCCCATGGCCCGAGGGAGAGCGGCTCACCACAATATAAGGCCCAGGGAGACTAGTGTAGCCAGTGCATGTGTGAGCCTGTGAATGTCCCCTATCACCGGCCCCACGGGTGGCCCGGGGGAGAGCGACTCACCCCAATATCAGCCCCAGGGAGCCCAGTTTAGACAGTTTGTGAGTGAGCATGTGAATGTCCCCGATCACCGACCCCACGGCCCAGGGGAGAGCGGCTCGCCACAATATAAGGCCCAGGGAGACCAGCGTAGACAGTGTGTGTGTGAGCGTGTGAATGTCCCCGATCACCGTCCCCACGGGTGGCCCAGGGAGAGCGGTTCACCACAATATCAGGCCAAGGGAGCCCAGCATAAACAGTGTGTGAGTGCGCGTGTGATTTCGCTGATCACATACCCCGCGGGTGGCTTGGATGTGAATGCTGGTTAACAAAATTGAGGTTCATGGTTGAATGGGTCAGAGACAGCTTTGTAAGGATTTACCTTAAGGACAGAAATCAGCGAATTGTGGTAAATGGCTTTTTTTGAGACTGAGGATGGTAGATAGTGGTTTTCCCCAAGGGTCAGTGCTGAGGCCACTGCTTTTTTGATATACATAAATGACCTAGATAGTGGAATACAGAGTAGAATTCCTAAATTTGCTGATGACATCAAAACGAGGATGATAGCAATCAACTGCAACATGGCATAGAAAGTCAAGCAGAATGGGCAGACAAGAGACAGATGGAATTTAATACTGAGAAGCGTGAGGTGATGCATTTTGGCAGAAGGAACAAGGAGAGGCAATAAACACTTAATGCCACAGTATTGAAGTGTGTGCAGGCACAGATGGACCTGAGAGTTGACGTGCATAGCTCCCTGAAGGTGGTTGGACATATTGAGTGAGTGGTTAGCAAAGCATTTGGGAGCTTGTGCTTCATAAATAGAGGTATTGAGTAAAAAGTAGAGAAGTTATGCTGAACCTTTATAAAGCGCTGGTTAGGCCACAACAGGAGTATTGCGTCCAATTCTGGTCACTTCACTTTAGGAAGGATGTGAAGGCCCATGAGAAGGTGCATAGCAAATTTACCAGAATGGTTCCTGGGATCGGGGATCTTAGCTATAAGGTCAGGTTGGAGAAGCTGGATTTGTTTTCATTACAGCAAAGGATGCTGAGGGTGATTTGATAGAGGTGCACAAGAATATGACGGCTTTGGATAGGCTGGACGGGGAAAGGCTGTTCCCACTAGTTGATGATACAAGGACTAGGGAACACAGATTTATGGTTTTGGGCAAGAGATACGGGGTGATGTGAGGAAAAGTGTTATTAAGCAGCGAGTGGTGAGGAGCTAGAACTCGCTGTTAACGTGAATGTTGGAAGCGGAGAATCCCAATGTTTTCAAGGGGAGACTGCATAGTCACTTGAGGGATATAAACTTGCATGGCTACGGGGATAGAGCGGGGGAATGGGACTGACTGGATTGCTCCACAGAGAGCCGGCATGGAATCGATGAGCCAAATGGCCTCCCTCTGTGCAGTTATGATTCTATGATTCATCTAATTCTTTAATGAATTTTACAGTCAGTGTAAAGGGATATTTCACCATATTCTTCATCTGCTCTCTGAACTTAGTCTGGGTCACGCCATAAATCCCCGTGTTTGTGCAACAACTCTGCAGCTGCAGCATGAATCCCATTTCCCGTAAATAAGAAGGTGGAATTGCATACACATCCCCGAAATACAGCATCCGGTTCCATATAGAATACACCATAAACACTGCCCATAACAGGATGAAATTGCCCGAGATAACAAGCAGTAAAATGATGGATTTCCTGCGGCTCTCCATCTCTGGGTCTCTGGGACTCTTTCCACTGCTGGGACCCCGGAGTCTCCTGCGGGCTCTGCTGGCCACTAAAATGTGCCTGACGGTGACAGCATTGAGCAGCAGAATCACAACAAATGGGACAAACGGGGTGAGAATATAATGAAGGAGCTCGATTGATGTCCAGAATAGTGACACCTGAACATCAAATTTTACATCACAGAACCAGGGGACGTTCATAAGCCAATAATAAGCGGTGAACATAAAATACCAGGTGATGTTCTTTAAACAGCTCAGCACAGTCACTGTTCCCAGAGCCACAACCGCTGTTTTCTCGCTGCAATATTTAGTTTTCAGCTTCTGGCAACAAATGGCCACAAATCGATCAAAGGTGAAAGTGACGGTGAACCAGACAGAAGAGTCTGTCGCTGCATAAAGCATGACGGCGTGAATATTACACACGGGGATGGACCGCAAGAAACTAAATTGTACCCAATAAACAATCGGAATGTGCCGCAATATCAGAACGAGGATAACGACCAGTAGATCCGCCGTTGCCATGGCCACCAGGTAGCGAGTGACACATTTGGAGAGACCGCACTTTCCCCGAGACAGGATCACAATATTCATTAAGTTCACTGTGAGGAAGGGAAATATACAGGGAAATTATTCATCATTCTCGGAGCAAAAGCAGCAGTTTGATGGAATTCGGGGTGAAATCTGCAACTCACTAGCTCCATTCAATAACACAATCTAAATCTATTACCAGTGGAGCTGAATACAGGGTTCATTGTAAGAATAAGCAGGAATGTATTGTGGAATCAAGAAATCAAATGGGGATATATACAACAGCAAAGTATCAGATGTTTGATCAAGGAGAGATTAACCGATAGATTTACCTTTCGCCCAGCAGGCAAATGCATTGCCAGAGGTACCAGGGACACAAAGGACCAGAACCTCTCAGGTAGCCGTCGTGTCCCGGGAGCAGTCAGCATTTGGAGCGGTGCAATTCGCTTCTGTGCCCCTGTGTTAGGGAGGGGGAAATCCCATTCGGATTCCTGCTCCTGGTTAGAATATCCATTGGCCCAGAAATTCGGGTCGGGGGTTTCCCGCGGGTGTAAGCCTGCACTTACCTAGCGCGTCGGCCGTTGAGATGTGGGCCCCCGTGGAATTCTGATCCTGGACCTACTCCAGCTGCCGGCGCGCAGTGCTTGCATATCCCAGGGGCGCAGTTAGTTTGAAGCATCCCCTGGGATCACGTGGGCCACGGGGATCCAATCGGAGCAGGGACTGCTCCATTCATAAGATTGACAGGAAGACCTGTCAAAAGTTATGATTAATACGGCCCCAAAACAGCACTAAAGCTTAAAATACATTTTTAAAAAGTCACATTTTTAAATAAACTAAATTACATGAAATAACTATTTTAAACAATTATCCATCCAGATCAGGGATTTTATCCTCTTTGAATTTGATTAGTTTATTTATTATATATCCCCTCTTTTATTTTAAATGCACTTATCTCATTACTAATCTCATCATCAAATGTAATGATCTATCTCCCTGGTAAATATTGAAGCAAAATAACTATTTAGTGTTTCTGCCATCTCTCTATCATTACCTGTGGTATCATCCTGTCTATCGCTTTATAGCCCTATTCCCATCCGAGCCTTCCTTTTTTATTGATGTGCCTGCAAAATATTTTACTATTTTGGTTTATATTCTTGATAATTTAAGTTCATAGTTTCTCTTTGCTTATCGATTTTTTGTAAATTCTCTCCTAATCTCTTCATATTCACCCTTATCGTGCACTCCCCTGCTGTCTATGAACTTAATGAATGCTTCTTGATAATTTAAGTTCATAGTTCCTCTTTGCTTTTCTATTTTTTTGTAAATTCTCTCCTAATCTCTTCATATTCACCCTTATCATGCACTCCCCTGCTGTCTATGAACTTAATGAATGCTTCTTTCCTTATTCTCAATAGTTCCCTTATGGCTTGTTTCATCCAGGGTATCTCATTAGTGTTTGGCTTTTTCTTTCCGTTTCACAGAATATATAGTTCCTACTCCCCGTTGAACACTGTTTTAAATGTTTCCCATTGTCTGTCTACTTCGTTAATTGCCAATATTGTTGCCCATTTCATTTTCCCAAGTTCTATTCTCTGCTCGTCAAGTTCTGCTATTCTGCAATCAATGAACCTGGTTTTCGTCATACGTATGTCCTTCTCAATTATCATCTAAAAGCGTATTACATTATGGTCGCTATTGCCCAGATGTTTCCCTAATTTTCCTTCACTTATCTGCTCTGGTTGATTCACCATTACTAGATTAATAGCGAATGGTAGGACACTGAGTAGTGTAGATGAACAAAGGGACCTTAGATTACATGTCCACAGATCCATGAAGGTTGTAGGCCAAGTCGATAAGGTGTTTAAGAAGGCATACGGAAAGCGTGCCTTTATTAGCCTTGACAAAGAATACAAGAGCAGGGGGGTTATGCTTCAACTGTATAAAATAATTGATAGGCCTCAGCTAGACTACTGCGTGCAGTTCTGGTCAACACATTACAGGAAAGATGTGATTGCACTAGAGACGGTACAGACGAGATTTACAAGGAAGTTGCCGGGTGTAGAAAATCTTAGCTATGAGGAAAGACTGGATAGGCTGGCTCTATTTTTTTTGGAGCAGAGGAGGATGAGGGAAGACTTTATTATGGTCTATAAAATTATGAGGGGCATAGATAAAGTAGATAGAAAGGACCTAGTTCCATTAGCAGAGAGGTCGAAAACCAGAGGGCACAGATTTAAAGTAATTGGGGGACGGTTTAGAGGGGATTTGAGGGGAAATCTCTTAACACAGAGGTTTGTGGGGGTCTGGAAGTCACTAAATGAAAGTGTGGCAGAGGTATGAACCCTGGCACATTTAAAATGTACCTGGATGTGCACTTGGGGTGCTCTAACCTGCAAGGCTACGGAGCAAGAGCTGGGAAGTGGGATTAGACTGGAGAGCTCGTTGTTGGCCAGCGCAGACATAATGGGCCGAAATGGCCTCCTTCCATGTTGTAACTTTCTAGGATTCATTGATTCTAGAATACTCCCAGCTGGGCTTCTTGCAACGCAGTTACATGGAAACAAAGAAACATAGAAGGCAGGAGCAGGATTAGGCCATTCGGCCCCTCGAGCCTGCTCTGCCATTTAATGAGATCATGGCTGATGATCCAAATTCAGTACCCTGTCCCTGCCTTTTCCCCATACCCCTTGATCACTTTAGCCTCAAGAAATATATCCAACTCCTCTTGAATAAATTTAATGAATTGGCCGCAACTGCCTTGTGTGGAAGAGAATTCCACAGGTTCACCACTCTCTGGGTGAAGAAATCCCTCCTCATCTCAGTCCTAAATGGCTTACCCCTTATCCTTAGACTGTGACCCCTGGTTCAGGGCTCCCCCGCCACCGGGAACATCCTATCTACATCTAGTCTGTCTAGTCCTGTTAGAATTTTATAAGTTTCAATGAGCTCCCCTCTCATTCTTCTAAACTCTGGCGAATATAAGCCTAATCGAGCCAATCTCCCCTCATACGTCATTCCTGCCATTCCAGGTATCAGTCTGGTGAATCTTCGCTGCATTCTCTCCTTCCTCAGTTAAGGCGACCAAAATTGCACACAATACTCTAGGTGTGGTCTCACCAAGGCCCTGCGCAACTGCAGCAAGAATTCCTTGATCCTGTACTAAAATCCACTCGCTACGAAGGCCAGCATACCATTTGGCTTCTTAACCGCCTGCTGCACCTAAATGCTTACCTTCAGCGACTGGTGCACAAGGACACACAGGTTTCGTTGCACTTCCCCTTTTCCCAATATATTGCTAATCTGTCTTCCTGTTTTTGCCACTGAAGCGGATAACCTCGCAATTATTCACATTTTATAGAATTTGCCATGGATCTGCCCAATCACCCAACCAGTTCAATTCGTACTTGACTTTCTCTGCATCCTCCTCACAGCACACACGCCCACCCAGCTTTGTGTCGTCTGCAAGCCTGGAGATGTAACATCTAGTTCCCTTGTCTAGATCATTTATATATATTGTGAATAGCTGGGGTCCTAGCACCGAACCCTGCAGAACCCCACTAGTCACTGTCTGCCACTCGGAAAAAGATCTGTTTATTCCAACTCTTTGCTTGGTATCTGCCCACCAGTTCTCTATCAAAGACAGTACTTTAACCCCAATCCCATGTGCTTTAAATTTACATGCTAATCTCTTATGCGGGACATTATCGAAAGCCTTCTGGAAGTCCAAATGCACCACATCCACTGGTTCTCCCTTATCTATTTTATCAGTTACATCCTCAAAATATTCCAGTAGATTAGTCAAGCAGGATTTACCTTTTGTAAATCCATGTTGACTGTGTCCAATCCTGTCACTGTTTTCCAATTGCTCTGCGATTAAATGTTTTATAATGGACTCTAGCATTTTCCACACGACTGATGTCAGGCTTATCAGGCTATAATTCTCCGTTTTCTCTCTAACATCTTTGCTAAATAGTGGGGTTAAAATAGCTATCCTCCAATCCATGGGAACTGTTCCAGAGTATTATAGATTTTGGAAGATGGCCAACAATGCATCTACTATTTCCAGTGCCACTCCCCTAAGTGCCCTCGGATGTATATTATCAGGCCCGTAGGATTTTTCGGCCTGCAATCCCGTCAATTTCCCTAACACCTTTTCTCTACAAATACTGATTTAATTCAGCTCCTCCCTCTCATTAAATGCTATGTTCCCCGACCTCTCTGGGAGGTTAATTGTGTCCTCCTTTTGAAGGCAGAACCAAAGTATGTATTTAATTGACCTGCCATTTCTTTGTTCACCATTATAAATTCCCCTGATTCTGACTGCAAGGGACCTACGCTTGACTCCACCAATCTTATTCTCTTCACACATCTATAGAAGCTTTTACAGTCAGTTTTTATGTTGCTTGCAAGCTTACTCTCATACCCTATTTTCCCCCTCTTAATTAATCCCTTTGTCCACCTTTGCTGAACCCTAAACTGCACCCACTCCTCAGGTATGTTGCTTTTTCTGGTCAATTTTTATGTCCTCTCCTGGATATTATGCTATCCCTAATTTCCCTTGTTAGCCACGGTTGATTTATTTTTATGCCAAACAGGGTTGAACAAATTCTGTAGTTCATCCATGCAATCTTTGAATGTTTGCCATTGCCTATCCACCGTCAAGCCTTTGAGTAACATTGCCCAATCAATCTTACCCAACTCGCACCTCAGACCATCGTAGTTTCCTTTTTTTAAATTCAGGACCCTACTTCACTCTCCATCTTAATGAAGAATGATATCATATTATGATCGCTCCGACCAAAAGGGCCTCGCGCAACTTGATTGCTAATTAATCCTTTCTCCTTATATAATGCCCAGTCTAAGATGGTCTGAACTCTAGTTGGTTCCTCGACCTATTGGTCCAGGAAACCATCTCGTATACACTCCAGGAATTCCTACTCCACAGTATTATTACTAATTTGGTTAGCCCAATCTATATGTAGATTAAAGTCACCCATGATTACTGCTATGCCCTTATTGCACACGTCACTACTTTCCCGTTTAATGCCATCCCCAACATCCGCATACTGTTTGGAGGTCTGTATAAAACTCCCACTAACGTTTTCCGCCCCTTGGTATTTCTCAGTTCTACCCATACAGATTCCACATCATTAGAGCTAATATCCTTCCTTTCAATTGTGTTAATCCCCTCTTTAACCAGCAATGCTACCCCACCTACTTTTCCTTATTGCCTATCTTTCCTGAATATTGAATACACCTCGATGTTGAGTTCCCAGCCTTCATCACCCTGTTTCCGTAATCCCAATCATATCATATCCGTTTACCTCTATTTGTGCAGCTAATTCAACCACCTTATTACGAATGTTCCTCGCATTAAGACGCAAGGCCTTCAGGCTTGTTTTTTAACAATCTTACACATTTAAGAATTATTATTTACTGTGTCCATGTTTGATTTATACCCTTGATTTCTCTGACTGCCACCTTTATTTTTCCACTTCTTTTCTTTTGCTTCTATCCTCGTTTCCCTTTCCTCTGTCTCCCTGCTCAGGGTCCCTACCCCCTGCCATTTTAGTTTACATCCTCCCCCAGAGCAGCAGCAAACACTCCCCCTAGGGCATCGGTCCTGGTTCTGCCCAGGTGCAAACCGTCCGGTCTGTAATCGTCCCACCTCCCGCAGAACCGGCTCCAATGTCCCAGGAATTTGAATCCCTACTCCTTGCACCATTCCTCTAGCCACGCATTCATCTGAAATGGCCTTCTATTTCTATTCGTACTAGCACGGGGCACTGGGAGCAATCCTGAGATCACTAGCTTTGAGGTGATATTTTTTAATTTACCTCCTAGCTCCCTATATTCAGCTTTTAGGACCTCATACGGGTTTTTACCTATATCTTTGTTACCTATATGCATCTGGACAACTGGCTGTTCACCCTCCCCTTCCAAAATGTTCGACAACCGTTCTGAGATCTCCTTGCCCCTTGCACCAGGGAGGCAACATACCATCCTGGAGTCCCGTTTGCGGCCGCAAAAACGCCTATCTATTCCCCTTACAATATAATCCCCTATTACTATAGCTCTGCCACTCTTTTTCCTCCCGTCCTGTGCAGCAGAAGCAACCCATCCTGGAGTCTCGTTTGCGGCCACAGAAACGCCTATCTATTCCCCTTACAATATAATTCCCTTTTACTGTAGCTCTGCCAGTCTTTTTCCTCCTGTCCTGTGCAGCAGAAACAACCCACGGTGCCAGGAAGTTGGCTGCTGCTGCCTTCCTCTGATAAGTGATCTCCCTCACCAATATCCGAAGCGGTATATCTGTTTGAGAGGGTGATCGCCACAGGGGACCCCTGCACTATGTGCCTGCACCTACAACTCTGCCTGGTGATCACCCATTCCCTTACTGCCGGTGCTGCCTTTACATGCGGTGTGACCAAATCCCTAAACATGTTATCCAAGATCTCCTCATCATCGTGAATGGTCCAGTATGAATCCACTCACAGCTCCAGCGCTGCAATGTGGTCTGTTATTAGCTGCAGCTGGAAACACTTCCTGCACACATGGTCGTCAGGGACACAGGAACTGTACCAGATTTCCCACATAGTGCAGGAGGAGCATATCATGTGGCCGAGCACTCCTGCCATGAAGTACACTTTAATGAATTCAAATTAAATTAAATCAAATCAATTCCACCAATTACAATACAATTAAATGATATACATAAGGGCCTTGGTTTACCAGCAGTCCCTGCTACACTACAGACACCCTAAAGACTAGAAACCACAAGATTTAATTTTGGAAAAAATGAGGAAGAGAGAAATACTCACCAACCAATCACTTACCTGCTTTCTGGTGACGTCACACTTCGATTACTTTTTACTTCTCTCTCTCCGTCCCTCTGAGCTCGGAGATTGGTAAGCCTACCTGCTCCTTGCCTCTTTATATCACCGCCGCCGCCTCGCTCCACTCAGGTACGCTGCCCCCACCGCTGTGGGGCATACCTGCGCCACTCCCACTTTTTAAATCGCCGCCGCTGCCTCGCTCCAATCAGGACCGCCGCCGCCACCGCTGTGGGGCCTACCTGCACCTCTCCCACTCTATATATCCCCGCCGTTGCCTCGCTCCCCTCAAGTCCACTGTCACTGCCAACTTGCCACTTGCCCTTGGATCCCATGGGCTTTTACTTTTTTGAGTCACATGCCATGTAGGACATTTTCAACGGCGTTGTTAATATCCATGTGGACTGCATTAAATGCATTACCCGTAATGAAACTCCTCGTTACCTCTGCAAAAAATGCAGTCAGACACGACCTTCCATTAACAAATCCATGCTGATTGTCCTTGATTAATCCATGCCTTTCGAACTGCCGATTTATACTGGCCATCAGAATTCGTCCAATAATGTTTCCATCACCGAGCTAAGGCTGACTGGCATGTAATTGGTCAATCCCTTTCTCCCTTTTTAAAAAACTTCATCCGGGTCTTGAGTTTTATCTGCATTGCATGACAATAAACTCCTTAAATAACAACAGAAAATGCTAGAGATACTCAGCAGGCCAGGCAGCATCCGTGGAGAGAGAAACAGAGTTAACGTTTCAGGTCTGGGACACTTCATCAGAACTGGAAAAAGCTGGAAATGTAATAGATATTAAGCAGGTGCAGAGACATTAGGGGGGGGGCGTTTAGGAGGGGAGGAAGGAATTGAAAGAACACCCTGTACTTTTGTAAGAGGCAGGACAGATAAAATGTTGCAAATGTTAATGGCAAAAATCATTCTCTCTTCAGCAGCTCCAATGCATTCTATTTCAATGCTGTCTGGTCCACAGTTCCATTTCATCCTTTGACTCATCTGACGCTTCAACAAAAAACATTTTTTTTCCTTTCTGATGTCAAGGATCGCAAGCTTCATCAACTCATGGACACCATAGCCCCCGCGCCGAACTTTCTTCCCCGTTATTTTCCTCTGATCCCATCTCTTCCAAACTCAGCCCCTGGCGTGTTTTCACGATCCCCTCTAACCTTCCCCTCTCCGACCACGAACGATCAGTCCTCAGCAAATGCCTGACCTTCATTCCCTTACGCCCCCTTCAGAATGAATTTCGAGCTCGGCACGATGCTGAGCTCTTCTTCCATCACCTTCCTCTCCATGCCCACTTCTCTGGCCAGGAGTCTTCCCCCCCACAGCTGATCCTTTCTCCCACTTTCTAAATTCTCGTTCTACTTGGACCCCTCCCTTTGGCCATTTACCCTCTCTAGATCTTTTCATTGCTAACTGCCGATGTTACATCGGCTGTCTCCATTTCTCTGCTCCCCTCACTCACTCCTACCTAACTCCTTCTGAACTTGCCTCACTCCATTCTCTCCGATCCAACCCTAACATTATCATTAAACCTGCTGAAAAGGATGATGCTAATGCTGTTTAGCGAACCGAGCTCTACCATGTGGAAGCTGAACGGCAACTCTCCAACACCTCCTCCTACCTCCGCCTGGACCATGACCCCACTAGCAAACATCAAACCATTGTTTCCAAGTGTGTCACTGACTTCATCTCCTGTGGAGATCTTCCCTCCATGGCCGCTAATCTCATAGACTCCCAACCCCACACAGGCCGCTTCTACCTCCTTCCCATGATCCGTAAACCGGACTGCGCTGGTAGACCCATCGTTTCAGTCTGTTCTTGCCCCATGGAACTTATCTCTTCCTATCTCAACTCTATTTTTTCTCCCCTTGTCCAGTCTCTTCCAACCTACATTTGGGACTCTTCCGACACCCTCTGTCACTTTAGCAGTTTCCAGTTTCCTGGCCCCAACTATCTCTTTTTCACTATGGACGTCCAATCCCTCTGCACCTCCATCCCCCATCAGGACGGCCTTCTGGCGCTCCGTTTCTTCCTTGAACAGAGGCCCAACCAGTCCCCATCAACTACCACCTTCCTCCACCTGGCTGTACTTGTTCTCACATTGAAGAAATTCTCCTTTGACTTCACTCACTTCCTCCAAATTAAAGGTGTTGCTATGGGAACCCGCTGGGCCCTAGCTATGTCTGCCTGTTCATGGGATATGTGGAACATTCTTTGCTCCAGTCCTACTCAGGTCCCCACCCTCACCACTTTTTCTGGTACTTCGGTGACTGTATTGGTGCCGTTTCCTGCTCTCGCCCTGAACTAGATAACTCCATTCACTTTACTTCCTATTTCCACCCTTCTGTCACCTTCACATGGTCCATCTCTGACTCTTCCCTTCCCTTCTTTGACTTCTCTGTCTCCATTTCTGGCGATCAGCTTTCAACAAACATCCACTACAAGCCCACCGACTCCCACAGCTACCTGGACTACACTTCCTCCCACCCTGCCTCCTGTAAGGACTCTATTCCATTCTTCCATTTTCTCCATCTCCACCGCATCGGTTCTGCCGATGCTACCTTCCATACTAGTGCTTCTGACATATCTTCCTTTTTCCTCAACCGAGGATTCCCCTCTACCGTGGTTGACACCGCCCTTGACCGTGCCCGTTCAACTTCCCGCACTTCTGCTCTCACCCCTTCACCTCCCTCCCAGAACCACGATAGGGTTCCCTTTATCCTCAACTTTCACCCCACCAGCCTCTACATTCAACCGATCATCCTCCGCCATTTCTGCCACCTCCAACGTGAACCCACCACCTAACACATCTTCCCCTCACCTCCCCTTTTAGCATTCCGAAGGGACCGCTCCCTCCGCAACACACTGGTCCACACATCAATCAACCCCAACAGCACATCTCCTTCACCTGGCACCTTCCCGTGCAAGCGCAGGAGATGCAACACATGCCCTTTTACCACCTCCCTTCCCACTGTCCAGGGCCTCAAACACCCCCTCCAGGTGAAACAGCGATTTACTTGCACTTCCTGCAATGTAGTATACTGTATTCACTGCTCCCAATGCGGTCTCTTCTACATTGGGGAGACCAAACGCAGATTGGGCGACCGCTTTGTGGAAGACCTCCGTTCAGTCCGTAAGGTTGACCCTGAGCTTCCGGTCGCCTGTCACATTAATTCACCGCTTCACTCCCACTTTGATCTCTCTGTCCTCGGCCTATTGCATTGTTTCAAATAACCTCAATGTAAGCTCGAGGAACAGCACCTCATCTTTCGATTGGGCACTTTGCATCCTGCCGGACTCAACATTGAGTTCAACAATTTCAGCTAATTCTCCCTGCCCCCATTTTTCATGCAGTATGATATTTGCCATTCCCATTTGCATAATGTTATCTTTCCTGCCTCTTACAATTCCTTCCTCCCCTCCTAACTGCCCCCCCCGCGTCTCTGCACCTGCTTAATATCTGTTACATCTCCAGCTTTTTCCAGTTCTGATGAATGGTCCCAGACATGAAACGTTAACTCTGTCTCTCTCTCCACGGATGCTGCCTGGCCTGCTGAGTATTTCCAGCATTTTCTGTTGTTATTTCAGATTTCCAGCATCTGCAGTATTTTGCTATTATACTAAACTCCTTAATAGTTCCTCTCTCACTATGTATCTCATCTAATATTTTACACTCTACCTCCTTAACAACAATGTGTGCCTTACCCCAGTGCTGTGAAGACAGATGTAAATTGTTTATTAAGATCTATACCCACGTCTTCTGCCTTCACACACATGTTAGCTTTATGGTCCCTAATATGCCATACTCTTGCTTTAGTTATCCTCTTGCTCTTAATGTATTTATAAAACATCATTGGGTTTTCCTTGATATTGCATGCCATTTTTTTATGACCTTTCTTTGCCTTCCTAATTGCCTTTTTAATTTCAATCAGGCACTTTCGAAAGTCCTCTCAGCTTTCTGTAGTATTGAGCTCTCTGTGTCTGACAAAGGATTCCCTTTAGTTCCTTCTCATATCCTGTATGCATCTTGACATCCAGGGGGCTCTAGATTTGAAAATCCCACCCTTTTCTTTCTGGGAACATACTTGCTCTGAACCCTCGCTATATCCTCCTTGAATGCCTCCCACTGCAAAGACACTCATTTCCCATCAAGCAGCTGCTTCCAGTCCACTTTTGCTAAATCACTCCTCAGCTTAGCAAAATTGGCCTTTTCCCAATTGAGAGCTTTTACACCTGGTCTATCTTTGTCCTTTTCCATAAGGGGAGAATTAATATCAATCTTCCAAATCATGATCTGTTTGATAGAGTAAGTAAGTCTATTTCTAGTGGCAGAATCGTCAGTAACCAGAGGACACAAATTTAAGGTAATTGGCAAAAGAAAGAGAGGAGAGATGGAGGATTTTCTTTATGCAGTGAGTTGTTGTGATCTGGAATGCTCTGTCAGAGAACGTGGTGGAAAAAGATTCAAAAGCAACTTTCGAAATACAATTGGATAATTAGTTGAATGGGAAATATTTACAGGGCACTGGCAAAATATTAGGACTAATTAAATAGCTCTTTCAAAGAGACAGCACGGACACGATGGATCGAATGGTCTCATTCTGTGCTGTACTATTCCATGATTCTATGAGCAAGAGACAGAGAGAGAGAGAAAAGAGGTAAGGAGAGAAAGTAAAATAGAGATTGACAGACTGGGAGAGGTACAGAGGGACATAAATTAGCTTTAAAAGGGGAATTGAATAAATACTTGAAGGGGAGCAATATGCAGGACTATGGGAATAATTGGAGTGGTGAGCCCATGATGGATTTGATCAAAAGGATGAGAATATTATAATGGAGGTGTTGCCGGATCGGGAGCCAATGTCAGTGATCATAGTAGCGATGGCTGAATGTGACTTGGTGCCTGTTCGGATATGGGTAGCATTTGGACTCCAGTTTATGGAGGCTTGTAACGGGGAGGCCCACCAGGAGAGCATAGGAATAGTCGAGCCTGGATTTAACGAAGGCACGGATGAGGGTTTATGCAGCAGAAGGGCTGAGGTGGTCGATATAATGGAGGTGCTAGTAGGCAGGCCTGGTGGTACAGAGGATACGAGGTCGGAACCGAGCTCAGGGTCAACGAGAACGCCGAGGTTGCGAAAATCTGGTTCAGCCTCTGACGTTGGCCAGAGAGTGGGTCTGAGTGGCTAGATAGGGAATGGATTTTGTGACGACGACATAAGAAATGGTTTTGTTTTCCCAAGATTTAAAGGACAAGCACAATAATGCAGTGGTAAATGGTTACCAGATCTAACTGCTGGATACAGAGACTTACCAGGAACAACATCCGCAGCAAGGAGGTGAGAGTAAATCAGAAGAACAGTAATACAGTAAAACATGGCTAATAGAACAGACGGGTAGAGAGACTTACCAGGAACACCCACAGCAGCAAGGATAGGATAATAAATAACAACACAGCAATACAGTAAAACATGGTTAATTGAATAGTTGGTAAGAGAAACTTACCAGGAACACCAAACGCAGCAAGGAGAGGATAGTAAAAGTGTTGAATAATCACAAGTGCTTCATAGATCCGGCTTTGTAACTGTAGTGTATCATAATTTGCATCAATATATTCCATCTCCCCGATGAAAGCCCTACCCATTGTTGTAACATTCCAATCTACTGTTGTTAGATTCTGACCCATTGTTTTAACATTCCAATCTACTCTTCTCATATTCTGACTCCCTCTCTGTGGAGCAGTGTGCTGATCCCTGTCAGTGCCGGAGTTGATGCTCGCATTGACACTATGGGATAACACATTGAATGGTGTCCCTTTTAATAGAAGAGGGAAACACTGCACTGATACAATTAGAGTACCCGGGGACTGACACTAATTACAGTCAGTGAACAAACAGCTTCAGTTAACCTGTGGAGACTGACATTAATTACTGTCACCGAACAAACAGCTTCAGTTAACCCATTTCATACCTGCATTTTTGTACCACAGAAAATTAGAACATTTACCCAGACCATATGAGGGTTTGTGAGGGAAGGAATGGTAGAATATTGCCGGCTCTGGCCACAATCTTTCAAACCTCCTTGGATATGTGAGTGTTGCCAGAGGACTGGAGCATTGCAAATGTCACACCATGTTTAATAAAAAGTGAGGGATAAACCCTGTAACTGCAGGCCGTTCAGCCTAATGTCGGTGGTGCAGAAACTACAAGAGGCCATATTACGGGATAAAATTATCTGTCACTTGGAAAAATATGGATTAATAAATGACAACCAGCACAGCTTGTTTTAATGTCTCAATGTGTCTGCCAATCCTGATTGAGTGCTTTGATGAGGTAACGGAGAGGATTGATGGTAGTTGTGCATCTGGACTTTCAAAAGGCGTTTAATGAAGTGCCACGTAATAGACTTGATAGAGAATTCCAAAATGATTCTCAGCATACCAAAAATGGTGGGGGACCAAGATGCTATTGAGGGTGAGGAACTTAATATAATTAATATAAGTGGAGAAAAAATAACAGAGAAACTAATGGGACTAAAAGCTGACAAATCCCCTGGACCTGAAGGCCTAAATCCTAGGGATCTAAAAGAGGTGCCTGAAGAGATCGTGGATGCATTATTTTTGATCTTCCAAATTTCCCTAAATTCCAGAATGGTCCCAGCGGATTGGAAGGTCACAAATATAACACCGCTATTCAAAAAAGGAAGGAGTGAAAAATCAGGGAACTACAGGCCAGTTTGTCTGGCATCAGTCGTCGGCAGATTATTGGAATCCATTGACAAGGAAGTGGTTTCAGGTCACTTAGAAAATCATAAGGTGATTAGGCAGAGTCAGCCTTTTTTGTGAAAGGGAAATCGTGCTTGACAATTTTATTAGAGTTTTTTGAGGATGTAATTAGTAGGGTAATTAAAGAGGAACACGTATATGTAGTATATTTGGATTTCCAAAAGACATTCGATAAGGAGCCAGAAAAAAACTTACGACACAAGATTAGGGCTCATAGGGTTGGGGGTAATATATTATCATGGATGGAAGATTGGTGAATGGACAGAAAACAGAGAGTAGGGATAAATGGATCTTTTTCAGCTTGGCAGGTACTGTAGTGCCAAATGGATCAGTGTTGGGGCCTCAGCTATTTACAATCTATATTAATGACCTAGATGACAGGACCAAGTGTAATGTATCGAAGTTTGCAAATGATACAAAGCTGGGTGGGACAGAAAGCTGTGAGGAGAACACAACGAGTCTGCAAAGGGATATAGCTAGTCTAAGTGAGTGGGCAGTAAGGTGGCAGATGGAGTATATTGCAGGGAAATGTGAGGTTATTCACTTTGGAAGGAAGAATAGAAAGACAGAATATCTTTTAAATGGTGAGAAATTTTAATTGTTTGTGTTCAGAGAGATTTTGGTGTCTTCACGCAAGAAATACAGATAGCTAGCATGCAGGTACAGCAAGCAATAAGGAAGGCAAATTGTATGTTGGCCTTTATTGTAAGTGGGTTGGAATATAAGAGTAAGGAAGTCTTGATACAATTGTACAGGGCCTTGGTGAGACCACACCTTCAGTACTGTGCACAGTTCTGATCTCCTTATCTAAGGATGGATATACTTGCCGTGGAAGCGGTGCAGCGAAGGTTCACTAGGTTGATTCCTGAGATGAGAGGGCTGTCCAATGATGAGAAAATGTGTAGAATGGGCCTATTGCAATGTGCTGATGCATTTCAACTGACTATGATATTGCAAGGTGATATTCCACTGCAATGTTCTATTGCATTGCAAATTACTATTTTCGTGCAAAGTGATATTCCACTGCAAAGTTCGACTGCATTGCAAATCATGATCATATTACAAAGTGATATTCCTTTACAATGTCCTATTGCATTGCAAATGAATATTATATTGCAAAGCGATATTCCATTGCAATGTCCTATTGCATTGCAAATGACTATTATATTGCAAAGTGATATACCATTGCAATATCCTACAGCATTGCAAATCATTAATATATTTCAAAGCGATTTCGTTTGCAATGTTCTATTGCTTTGCAAATGATGATCATATTGAAGGCAATATTCCATTGCAAAGCGCTATTATATTGCAAATGACTATTATATTGCAAAGTGATATTCCATTGCAATGTTGTAATGCATTGCAAGTGGCTATCATACTGCAAGGCAAAATTCCATTGCAATGTGCTGTGGCATTGCATCTGACTACTATATTGCAAGGTGATATTCCATTGCAATGTGCTATTGTATTGTAAATGACCACTAATTTGCAAGGTAATAGTTCACTATAATGTCCTATTGCATTGCAAATGACTATTATATTGCAAAGTAATATTCCATTGCAATGAAGAATTCCATTGCAAATGACTTTTATATTGCAAAGTGATATTACACTGCAATTTTGTATTACATTGCAGGTTACTAATATATTGCAAAGTGATATTCCATTGCAAAATGCTACTGCACTGAAAATGACTACTATATTGCAAAGCGATGTTCCATTGCAAAGAACTATTGCATTGCAAATGCCGATCATATTGCAAACTGATATTCCATTCCAATGTTGCAATGCATTGCAATTAGTGTTATATTGCCAAGTTATGTTCCATTACAATGTAATGTTGCATTGCACATGGCGATTATATTGCAAACTGATATTCTAGTGCAATGTTCCATTGCATTGCAATGACTATTACATCGCAAATTGATATTCCATTGCAATATTCTATCGCACTGCAATTGACGTTAACACTGCACTCAAATTCCATTGCAATGTTCTGTTGCATTGCAAATTCCTATTATTTCCAAAGTGATATTGCATTACAATGCTTTGTTCAAAGCAAAAATCCATTGCAATGTTCTAATGCAGAGCAAATGACGATCATATTGCAAATCGATATCCCATTGCAATGTGCTGTTCCATTGCAAATGACTTTTATATTGCCAAGCTTTATTCCATTGCAAGGTTCTATTGCATTTCAAATAACTACTATGTTGCAATGTCATATTCCATTGCAATGGCGATCATAATGCAGTTATATAATCCATGGCAATATGCTATTGTATTGCCAATAACTATTAGATTACAAAGTGATATTCCACTGCAATATTTTATTGCATTGCAAATGACGATTGTCTTGCAAACTGATATTCCAATGCAATGTTGCATTGCATTGCAAATGACGATTATATTGCAGTGATATTCCATTGCAATGTTCTATTGCATTGCAAATGATTATTATATTGCAAACTGAAATTACATTGCAATGTGCTATTGCATTGCAAATGACCATTATATTGCCAAGCGATATTCCTTTGCAATGTTGTATTGCATTTCAAATGACGATTATAATGCAGTGATCTTCCATTCCCCACTTCTGCTGCATTACAAATGACTACTATGTTGCAAAGTGATATTCCATTGCAATGGCCTATTGCATTGCAAATGGCGATCAAATTGCTGTGCGGTATTCCATTGCAATTGCTATTGTATTGCAAATGACCATTACATTGCAAGCTAATAGTCCATTACAATGTCCTGTTGCATTGCAAATGACTATTTCTTTGCAAACTAATAGTTCATTGCAATTGCATTGCAAATGACAACTATATTGCAACGTGATATTCCTTTGCAATGTTCTATTGCATTTCAAATTACGATCACGATGCAAGGCAATATTCCATTGCAATGTTCTATTGCATTGGAAATGACTAGTATATAAGAAAGTTATATTCCAATGCAATTTTAAAGTGCATTGCAAATGACGATCTTATTGCAGGTCAATTATCCATTTCAATGTGCTATTGCATTGCGCATGAGTATTATATTTCGAGGTAATATTCCACTGCAATGTTTAATTATATTGCAAATGACTATTGTATTGCAAAATGATATTACAATGCAATGATATATTTTACTGCAAATGACGATCATATTGCAAGGTGATATTCCATTTCAATGTGCTATTGCATTGCAAATGACGATCATATTGCAAACTGATATTCCAATGCGAGGTGCTTTTGCATTGCAAATGACTATTATATTGCAAAGTGATATTCCAAGTCAATATTATATCGCATTGCAAATGACGATCATACTACAAAGTGATATTCCATTGCAATGTTCTATTGCATTGCAAACCACGATTGCATTGCAGTATTATTCCATTACAATGCACTACTTCATTGTGTATATCACTGCATTATAATCATCATTTGCAATGCAAACGAAAATTGCAGTGGAATATCACTTTGCAATATAATACTCATTTGCAATGCAGAACACATTGCAATGGAATATCACATTCCTACATAATTCATTTACAATGCAATACCAAATTGCAATGGAATACCACTTTTTAATATGACAGTCATTTGCAATGCAGTACCACATTGCAATGGAATATCAATTTGCAATATAAAAGTCATTTGCAATGCAATTGAACATAGAAATGGAATATCACGTTGCAATATAATAGTCATTGCAATGCATTGGAACATTGCAATGGAATATCAGTTTGCAATATAATCGTCCTTTGCAGTGCAATAGAAGTTGGCAATGCGACATCACATTGCAATATAATACTCAATGCAATGCAATGGAACAATGCAATGGAACATTACCTTTTAATATAATAGTCATTGCAGTGCAATGGAACATTGCACTGGAATATCACTTTGCAATATCATAGTCTTTTGAAATGCAGTAGGGCATTGCAATGGAAAATCACTTTGTAATATGATCGTAATTTGCAATTAAATGGAACATTGCAATGGACTATCACTTTGCAAGATGATCGTCATTTGCAATGCAAAAGAAGATTGCAATGGAATATCAATTTGCAATGCAATAGAACATTGCAATGGAATATTGTTTTTCAATATGATCGCCATTTGCAATGCAATGGAACATTGCAATGAAATATCACTTTGCAATATGCTCGTCATTTGCAATGCAATAGAACATTGCAATAGAATATCACGTTGCAATGTAATAGTAGTATGCATTGCAATAGAACATTGCAATGGAATATTGTTTTTCAATACGATCGTCAATTGCAATGCAATGGAACATTGCAAATGATTATCACTTTGCAATATATTAATATTTTGCATTGCAATAGAACATAGCAATGGGATATCTCTTTGCAATGTAATAGTCATTTGCAATGCAATATGGCATTACCTTGCAATATAATAGTCATTTGAAGTGCAACAGCACAATTGTAGTGTCCGTGTGTAGATAAAGACACTGAAGACAGGAGTTGGTTCATAGGTATTTACTAAGCAATTCTGGGGGGGGTTTCTAAAGGATATACACAATACACAGGCTTACATAGCCCAAGTGGCAATTACCGGCATTACGCACACCTGGGGCTCTTAAAGGCACATACACCATAATTGCTCTTAAAGGCACATACACCACAATTCCTCCCCTTCTAGCTAACTAGTACATCATATTTTAAGTAATTATTAATTACATGTTATATGCAAAATAATATACATTGCTCTATTAATTAATTATAAGTTAGTCTCTCAGGAGGCTTCCTGACTCGGTCCGGATAACGCCTCGGGGGTGTAGTAGTTTCTGGTGGTGTAGTAGGTTCTTCTGGCAAGGCTGATTCGGCTTGAAGGCCAGTGTCGGGTTCATCGGGCTCCAGTATCACCGGATCAGAGGTAGATATGGGTATCTCTACTTCATCATTAGATGTATAGAGTGGTGGTGTAGGTGGTCCCTTTTCGGATGACTTGATGATTTGGTCAGCATGGCACCTTATTATGCTGTCTCCGATGTCCACGGTATACATCAGTGGTCCTAATCGTGTGCAGATAGTTCCAGGCTGCCATTTCTTGGTACGGTAGTCCCGGGCCAAAACCGGTTGGTCTATCTGGAAGGCCCTCGTTGGCCTTTCATTCATGCCCTGAAGCTGCTGGTTCTCCACGTCCCTTTGGATGTTGGGCTTCAACAAATCCAGCCGGCACCTTAGGTTTCTATTGTAGAACATCATGGTGGGAGTTTGGTTAGTAACCATATGCGTTGCATTCCTATATGCAAATAAGAAGTTATCCACCTTGTGCTAAAGTTTTATGTCTTCATTACCCATGGCCTTGATGGCCTTCCTGAAGGTCTGGACAAACCTTTGAGCCAATCCATTGGTGGCGGGATGGTATGGGGCGGACGTGTAGTGCTTTACCCTATTGTTCTTTAAGAACTTTCTGAATTCTTCGGACACAAATTGCGGTCCATTATCAGAACATATCTGCTCCAGCAGCCCATTCCTGGCAAATATGGTCCTTAATACTGTGATGGTTTTTTCCGTGGTGGTGGAGGACATCTTTATTACCTCCGGCCACTTGGAGTGTGCATCAACTGCGATTAAGAACTTTGAGTCCAAAAATGGACCAGCAAAGTTGATGTGCACCCTTTGCCAGGGAGATGAGGGCCACTCCCATGGATGTAGAGGGGCCTGTGGTGGAGCATTTTGGACCTTCTGGCATCCTAGGCAGCTCTTGTTCATGTCTTCGATGTCTCCATCGATACCTGGCCACCATACAAACGCCCTAGCTAGGTTCTTCATTTTCACTCCACCCAGATGCCCCTCGTGAAGCTCCTTTAGCACTTTATCCTGGAGTTTGGGTGGAATTACCACTGTGGATCCACACATCAAGGTTCCTCGGCACACTGACAGCTATTCTCTTCTTTGCGAGAATGCTGGCAACAGTGGTTCGCCATGTGCTGGCCATCCCTTCCCTGTTAAATCATAGACCCGTGAGAGAGTAGGGGCATTTCTTGTCTCCCTTTCAATGGCAGAATTTGTCACCGGTAGACATTCCACTATGGTAGAGTGGAATATCTCTACTGGGTCTACTGTAGGTGCCTCTTCTATCATTGGCAAAGGTAGGCGTGATAAACCGTCAGCATTCCCATGCTGTTTTGACCCTTTGTATTCAATGTTGTATTGGTGTGCCCCTAGAAAAAGGGACCACCTCTGTAGTCTTTGTGCCGTCATAATGGGGACACCTTTTTTAGGGTTGAATATGAAGATGAGGGGTTGATGGTCAGTCAGCAAGGTAAATTTTTGTCCATGTAGGTAATGGTTGCATTTCTTCACTCCCCATACCAGGCTGAGTGCTTCCCTGTCTATCTGGGCATAGTTACGCTCTGCTGAGTTCAATGAGCGTGACGCAAAAGCTATCGGACGTTCCGAGCCATCAGGGAATCTATGGGACAATACCGCTCCTATGCCATAAGGGGATGCATCACAAGCCAGTCTGATTGGTACTGATGGGATGTAATGAGCCAAAATTTTCTCGGATGTGATTAAGTCTTTACATTTATGGAAGGCAGGTTTACAATCTTCGTTCCATTTCCAAATCACTGCTGTCTGTAGAAGATCATTAAGAGGGTGTAGAATAGTTGATAAGTTCGGTAAAAATTTATGATAGTAATTTATTAATCCCAGGAATGACCTTAATTTTGAAACATTTTCAGGTGCTGGGGCTTTTATATCTGCTTCAATTTTTTTCAGGTGACTTATGCAACCCTCCCTTATTAATTATGTGGCCACAATATGATATCTGATTTTGGAAAAATTCGCACTTGGGGCTATTTGCTCGTAGGCCCCGTTCTTTCAGCCTAGTAAGCACCTGCTCCAAATTGGCAAGGTGCTCGTTGTCGTTTTCTCCTGTTATAAGGATGTCGTCTAGGTAGCATTGAGTCCCCGGAATCCCTTGCAGGACTTGCTCCATAACTCTTTGCCAGATAGCTGGAGCTGATGCTATTCCAAAAACCAATCGATTGTACTGGTACAGGCCTTTGTGTGTGTTTATTGTGAGATACCTTTTAGAGGACTCCTCAACCTCCATCTTTAGATATGCCTGTGCCAAGTCAATTTTTATGAAACGTTTCCCTCCGGATAGTGAGGCGAAAATATTTTCTATCCTCGGAAGAGGATACTGTACCGTGTGAAGGATCGGGTTTACAGTCACCTTAAAGTCCCCACAGATGCAAATGTTTTTCTGTTCCTCAGAGTTATTTTTCAATGTTTTTTTCATGACTGGAACGATGGGTGTTGCCCATTCGCTCCAATCTATTTTGGATAATATGCCTGCCTTTTCCAAATTCTTCAGCTCTGCCTCGACTGCCAGACGTATTGCGTATGGCACCGGTCTTGCCTTAAAAAAATTTGGAATTGCTGTATCTTCCACTTTTATTGAGGCGGTGATGCCTTTCAAGGTTCCTAGTTTCTATTGAAACACTTCTTTGGCGTTGGCCAAGATGTCTTTTAATCGTTCAGGTATGATGTCATCATTGTTTTTTCCCTTACTGGTCACCGTCAGTGCCTGAATGGAGTGCCAGTCTAAACGTATCTTCCTTATCCATTCACGTCCCAACAACGGTGGACCACCATCTTGTAGAATGTATAAATACAACTTTTGTATTTCTTTGCCGTTGTATACCACAGGCACCCTTATTTTTCCTTTGGGGTAGACTTTCTGCCCCGTATATGTTTTTAAGATAATGGATGTGTCTTTTAGAGGTATATGCGAAAATAGCCTCTCGTAATCTCGTCGATTCATTACGGTTCGAGCTGATCCTGTATCTAGCTCCATTTTAACTGGGGACCCTGCTATTGTGAGGGTAACCCAAATGGTTTGGTAATCCTCTTTGGCAAGTTCATTATGTAATTTGAGACAGCTTAGTCTCTTGTTGCCGGAGTCGCTATCACTATTCTGGTCTTCGGAGCTATTGTCTGTCATCATTTGTACCTTCCTGTACTTTTCTTTATTGATTTTTTGTTTTCTGTCAGTGGATTTATTTTGTCCAGATTGGCATACCCGTGCAATGTGTTCAATCTTACCACATTGCCTGCATGCTTTGCCCTTGAACCAGCAGTCCCTTTGGCTATGGGTGGATCTGCAGCAGCGATAACATCTTCCGAACTCCTTGTCATTTTATGGGTGCCGAAGTCCTGTGTCTCTTGTTATATCTCTGCAGCTCCTTTTGCTGCTGCTTCGTATGATACAGCCATACTGAAAGCTTTGTCCAATGTTAAATATTTTTCAGAAAGCAGTCTTTTTTGTGTTCCTTCACTTAAGAGGCCGCAAACAAATTTGTCTCGAAGATAATCCGATCGTTCTGCTCTGAATTGGCAGTACTTTGATAGCTTTCTTAATTCGGTTCGGTAATCAGCGTTACTTTCATTCTTGTGTTGATTTCTCTTGAAGAACTTGAATCGTTCCGCTATCAGCAGCGGTGTTGGGTTTAAATGCTCCTGCAGGGTATCAACAATTTCTTTAAAAGTCTTGTCCTTTGGTTTGGCTGGAGTGATTAAATTTCGTAACAGCCCATATGTCTTCGCGCCCATTAAGTTCAGAAGTACTGAAGCTTTCTTTTCATCTGTTATTCCATTTGCAGTGCAATAAACCTCTACTCTTTTCACGTATGTGGTCCAATCTTCTATTTCACCATCAAAAGCCTCAATATTACCAGATTTAGGCATTTCAGAAAAGATATGGCTCTTCCCGCGCTTTTTTTTTCTCTCTGTAGCAACGATATGGCGCTTCCCGCGCTTTCCCGCCACTGCTACCGATAACAACGCTGTTTTACTGTGGTTTCTGTTTATTCACTGTTGGAGACTCGTTCCCGACAGACGTCTAAACGCTGACCTGCTTGCCGCACCGGCCGTCTCTCGAGTGCACCCTTCCAGTCCGTTATTGCTTGCCTCCGATTTTGCTGCCTTTCTCAGCTGTTGAGCTCACCGCTGGAGCTCCAGCCTGACGCCCAGGAAGGATTAGCGCAGTACCTGTCAGCAGGTTGGCCAGCTGGTGAAGCCACAGTTTCTCTTACTTCCTTGAGTCTTCTGGACGCTGGAGGAATCGATGTCCTTGAGGTGCTGCCGAATTGCAGGTAAGTCCGTTTCCACTTCGTCGCCACTGTAGTGTCCGTGTGTAGATAAAGACACTGAAGACAGGAGTTAGTTCATAGGTATTTACTAAGCAAGTCTGTGGGGGGTTTCTAAAGAATATACACAATACACAGGCTTATATAGCCCAAGTGGCAATTACCGGCATTATGCACACCTGGGGCTCTTAAAGGCACATGCACCATAATTGCTCTTAAAGGCACATACACCACAACAATGCAGTGGAATATCACTTTTAAATATAATTCATTTGCAAAGCAATAGCACATTGCAATTGAATACCACCTCGCAATATTATAATCATTTGCAATGCAATATGGCATTTCAATGGTCTATTACCTTGCAATATAATATTCATTTGCAAAACAATGGCACATTGCAATGGAATATCGCTTTGCAATATAATCGTCATTTGCAATGCAATAGCACATTGCAATGGAATATCACTTTGCAATATAATATTCATTTGCAATGCAATAGAACATTGCAAAGGGATACCAGTTTGCAATATAATAACAATTTGCAATGCAATGACATATTGAAATGGAATATCGCCTTGCAATATGATCATCATTTGCACGGAAATAGAACTTTGCAATGAAATATGACGTTGCAACAAAATCGTAATTTGCAAAGCAATAGAATATTGCAATGCAATATAAATTTGGAAATATAATAGTCACTGCAATGTAATGCAACATTGCAGCAGAATATCAGTTTGCCATATAATTGGCATTTGCAATACAATCTAACATTGCAATGGAATAAAACTTTGCAATGTACCAGTCATTTGCAAACAATAGAAAATTGCAATGGAATATCGCTTTGCCATCTCATCGTCATTTGCAATGCATTAGGACTTTGCAATTGGACCTCACTTTGCATTGTTGCTGTCATTTGCAATTTATTTGCACATTGCATTGGAACATCACTACAATATAATCGTCATCTGCAATGCAATTGAACAGTACAGTGGAATATCACTTTGCAATACAATAATAATTTGCAATGCAATATAACATTGCAATGGAATATCACTTTTCAATATAATTCATCTGCAATGCAATAGCACATTGCAATAGAATAAAACGTTGCTATATAATTGACAATTGCAATGCACTAGAACATTGTAATGGAGTATCACTTTGCAATATAATAGTCATTGCAATGCAATGGAACATTGCAATGGAATAGCAGGTTGCAATATAATCGTCATTTACAATGCAATAGAGATTTGCAATGAAATAAAAATTTGCAATATAATAGTCATTGCAATGCAATGGATCTTTGCACTGGAATATTATTTTGCAATATAATAGTCATTTGCAATGCAATAGAACATTGCAGTGGAATATCGCTTTGCAATATAGTCATCATTTGCAATGCAATGGCACATTGTAATGGAATATCGCTTTGCCTTCTGATCATCATTTGCAATGCAATAAGACATTGCAATTACACCTAACTTTACATTGTAGCAGTCATTTGCATTGCAATTGCCCAATGCAGTGGAATATCACTGCAACATAATCCTCATTTGCAATGCAATAGAACATTGCAGTGGAATATCACATTGCAATATAATAGTAATTTGCAATGAAATAGCACATTTCAATGGAATATCACTTTCCAATATGATAGTCATTTGCAATGGAATAGCACATTGCAATGGAATACCACCTTGCAATATAATTGACATTTCCAATGCAATAGAACATTGCAATGGAGTATCAATTTGCAATATAATCGTCATTTGCAATGCAATAGAACATTGGAATGTAACATCGCTCTTTAATAAGATCATCATTTGCAGTGCAATAGAACGTTGTAATGGATTATCACTGCAATATATTTCTCATTTGCAATGCAATAGAACATTGAAATGGAATATAAGTTTGCAATATAATGGTAATTTGCAATGAAATAGAGAAAAAAAAGGAAAGTGGGGGGACGGAAAACCCAAAACAAAGGGGTGGAATAAAAATATAAGTAAAAATGTAATTGAGGCAGAGGTTATGATCTGAAATTGTTGAACTCGATATTGAGTCCGGAAAGCTGCAAAGTGCCTAATCGGAAGATGAGGTGCTGTTCTTTGAGTTTACATTGAGCTTTTATGGAACAATGCAAGAGGCCAAGGACGGTGAGGTCCGAGTGGGAATGGAGTGGTGATTTAAAATAACAGGTGACTGGAAGCTCGGGGGCACCCTTATGGACTAAATGGAGGTGTTCCACATAGCGGTCACCCAATCTGCGTTTGGTCTCCCCAGGCTCAAAGGGCTGAATGGCCTACTCCTGCTCCTATCTTCTATGTAGAGGAGACTGCATCGTTAGCAGCGAATACAGTATACTAGTTTGCAAGAAGTACAAGTAAATCTCTGTTTCACCTGGAAGGGGTGTTTGGGGCCCTGGACAGTGGGAAGGGGGGAGGTATAGGGGCAGGTGTTACTTCTCCTGTGCTTGCACGGGAAGGTGCCAGGCGAAGGGGAAGGGCTGTTGGGGGTGATAGAGGAGTGGACTAGGTTGTCTCAGAGGGAGTGGTCCCTACGGAATGCTGAAAGGGGAGGGCAGGGAAAGTTGCATTTGGTGGTGTGATCACTTTGGAGGTAATGGAAATGGTGGAGGATGATCCGCTAAATGTGGAGGCTGGTGGGGTGACAGGTGAGGACAAGGGGAACACTATCGTGGTTCCAGGAGGGAGGGGCAGGGGTGAGGGCCGAAGTGCGGGAGATAGAACAGACACGGTCGATGGCCGTGTCAACCAGGTAGAGGGGAATCCTCGGTTGAGGAAAAAGGAAGACATGTCAGAAGCACTGGTGTTGAAGGTGGCATCGTCGGCGCAGATACGACGGAGATGGAGAAACTGGGAGAATGGAATAGAGTCCTTACAGGAGGCAGGTGGGAGGATGTGTAGTCCAGGTAGTTGTGGGAGTCAGTGGGCTTGTAGTGAATATTGGTCGATAACCTATCCCAAGAAATGGAGACGGGGAAGTCAAGGAAGGGAAGGGAAGGGTCAGAGATGGACCATGTGAAGGTGAGGGAAGTGTGGAAATTGGAGGCAAAGTGAATGAAATTGTCTCGTTCGGGGCGAGAGCAGGAAGCGACGCTGATACAGTCATCAATGTATCAGAAAAAGAGGTGAGGGAGGGGACCTGAGTAGAACTGGAAGAAAGTGTGTTCCACATATCCCACGAAAAGGCAGGCATAGCTAGGCCACAAGCAGGTACCCATAGCAAAACCTTTGATTTGGAGGAAATGAGTGGAGTTAAAGGAGAAGTTGTTCAATGTGAGTACAATTTCAGCCAGGCGGAGGAGGGTGGTGGTAGATGGGGACTGGTCGGGACTCTGTTCAAGGAAGAAGCTGAGCGCCCTCAGGCCATTCTGGTGGGGGATGGAGGTGTAGAGGGACTGTACGTCCATGGTGAAAAGGAAGCGGTTGGGGCCAGGAAACTGGAAACTGTTAAAGTGGTGGAGGGTGTCCAAAGAGTCACGGATGTAAGTGGGAAGAGACTGGACAAGGGGAGAAAAGATACATTCGAGATAGGAAGGGATATGTTCCGAGGGGCAAGAACAGTCTGAAATGATGGGTCTACCAGGGCAGTCCTGTTTGTAGATCTTGGGAGGGAGGTAGAAGTGGGCTGTGCGGTGTTGAGAAACTATGAGGTTGGTGGCCGCGGGGGGAAGATTTCCAGAGGAGATGAGGTCAGTGACAGTCTTGGAAACGGTAGTTTGATGTTCGGTAGTGAGGTCATGGTCCAGGTGAAGGTTGGAAGAGGTTTCGGAGAGTTGGCATTCAGCTTCCGGTAGGTAGAGGTCAGTTCACCAAAAAGCAACAGCACCACCCTTGTCAGTGGGTTTAATGACAATGCCAGGGTTGGATCCAAGAGAATGAAGTGCTGCAAGTTCAGAGGGAGGTAGGTTGGAGTGAGTGAGGGGAGCAGAGAAATGGAGATGGCCGATATCACGGCAGCAGTTAGCGATGAAAACATCTAGAGAGGGTAAGAGGCCAGGGGGAGGGGTCCAGGGAGAATGGGAATTCTGCAAGTGGGAGAAAGGGTCAGTCATGTGGGGGAAGACTCCTGGCCAGAGAAGTGGGCACGGAGACGAAGGCGGCATAAAAAGATCTCAACATCGTGCCGAGCTCGAAATTCTTTGAGGTGGGGGCATAAGGGAATGAAGCTCAGGCCTTTGCTCAGGACTGATCGTATGGGGTCAGAGTGTGGAAAGTCAGAGGGGATAGTGAAAAAGTGGCAGGGGTGAGATTGGGAGAAGGGGGGTCAGAGGAAAGTGAAGGGTAAGAAGGTACCGGAGGGGCGTTGGTGTCCAAGAGTTGATGAAGCTATTTCAATGGAATATCACTTTGCAATATGACAGTCATTTGCAATGCAATAGCACATTGCAATGGAATATCACTTTGCAATATAATTGACATTTGCAATGAAATAGAACATTGCAATGGAGTATCACTTTGCAATATAATCATCATTTGCAATGCAATAGAACATTGCAATGTAAAATCGCTTTGTAATATGATCGTCATTTGCAATGCAATAGAACATTGTAATGGTTTATCACTGCAATATAATCGTCATTTGCAATGCAAAAGAACATTTCAATGGAATATCACTTTGCAATTAACATACATTTGCAATGCCATCAAACAATGCAATGGAATATAATTTTGCAATATAATAGTCGTTGCAATGCAATGGAACATTGCAATGGAACTTCACTTTGCAATATACTGGTAATTTGCAATGTAATAGGAAATTACAATGAAATATCGCTTTGCCTTCTGATCATCATTTGCAATGCAATAGGACTTTACAGCTGAACCACACTTTGCATTGTAGCAGTCATTTGCAATGCAATTGCACATTGCAATGCAATATCACTGCAATATCATCGTCATTTGCAATGCCATACCACATTGCAATGTAATATCACTTTGCAATATAATTGACATTTGCAATGCAATAAATTATTCCCATGGAATATGACTTTGCAATATAATGCTCTTGGCAATGCAATGGAACATTGCAATGGAATGTTACTTTTATAATATAATAGTCATCGCAATGCAATGGAACATTGTGCTGCAATTTCAGTTGGCGTTATAATAGTCATTTGCAATGCAATATAACATTGCAATGGAATATCGCTCTGTAATAAGATCGTCATTTGCAATGCAATATAACATTGCAGTGTAATATCGATTTTGCAATATGATCGTCATTTGCAATGCAGTAGAACATTGCAATGGAATATCACTTTGCAATATAATTGTCGTTTGCAATGCAATAGCACATTGCAATGGAATATTACTTTGCGATATAATACTCATGGCAATGCAATGTAACATTGCAATGGAATATTACTATGCAATATAATAGTCATTGCAATGCAATGGAACATTGCACTGCAATTTCAGTATGAGTTATAATAGTTATTTGCAATGCAATATAACATTGCAATGGAATATCGCTTTGTAATAAGATCGTAATTTGCAATGCAATAGAACATTGCAGTGGAATATGATCGTCATTTGCTATGCAGTAGAACATTGCAATGGAATATCGCTTTGCAATATAATTGTCATTTGCAATGCAATAGCACATTGCAATGGAATATCACTTTGCAATATAATAGTCATTTGCAATGCAATATGACATTGCAATGGACTATTAACTTACAATATAATAGTTATTTGCAGAACAATATCACATTGCAATATAATATCGCATTTCAATATGATCGTCCATGGCAATGCAGTAGAACATTGCAATGGATTAGCGCGTTGCAAAATAATAGTAAGTTGAAATGCAATAGCACATTGCAATGGAGAATAACTTTACACTATAATTGTCATTTGAATTGCAATAGAACATTGTAATGGAATTTTAACTTGAAATATTATATCCATTTGCAATGCAATAGGACTTAGCAATGGAATAGCACTTTGCAACATAGAAGTCATTTGCAATGCAACAGAACATTGTAATGGATTAACACTGCAATATAATCGTCATTTGCAATGCAATAGAACATTGCAATGGAATATCACTTTGAAATATAATCGTCATTTGCAATGCAAACAAAAATTGCCATGGAATATGACTTTGCAATATAATAGTCATTGCAATGCAATGGAGTATTGCAATGGAATATCAGTTTGCAATATAACAGTCATGTGCAATGTACTAGTGCATTGCAATGGAATATCAGTTTGCAATACAATAGTCATTTGCAATGTAATAGAACATTGCAGTGGAATATTACCTCGAAATAGGATACACATTTGAAATGCAATAGCACGTTGAAATGGATAATCGACTGCCAATAAGATCGTCATTTGCAATGCATATAGAACATTGTAATGGAATGTCGCTTTGTAATATGATCATCATTTGCAATGCAATAGGACTTTGCAGTGGAATATCACTTTGCAATATAATAGAAATTTACAATGCAATAAACATTGCAATGGCATTTCATTACAATACTTTCATAAGTTGCAGTGCAATAGAACAATGCAATGGCATATCAATTTGCAATATAATAGGTATTGCAATGCAATGGAACATTGCAATGGAATATCAGTTTGCAATATAATAGTCATTAGCAATGCCATAGAATATTGCAATGGCACTTCACTTTGCAATATAGATCTCATTTGCAATGCAATTGCAGATTGCAATGGAATATCACTGCAATATAATATTCATTTGCAATGCAATGGAATGTTGCAGTGGAATATCACTTTGCAATAAATAGTCATTTGCAATGCAATTGCGCATTGCAATGGAATATCGCTTTGCAATATGATCGTCAGTTGCAATGCAGTAGGACATTGCAATGGAATATCGCTTTGCAATATAATAGTTATTTGCAATGCAATAGAACATGGCAATGAAATATCACTTTCCAATATAATATTTATATGCAATGCAATAGATATTGCAATGGAATTTTAACTTGCAATATTATATTCATTTGCAATGCAATAGCACCTTGCAATGGAATTGCAGTTGGCATCATAGTAGTCATTCGCACTGCAACAGAATATTGCAATGGAATTTCACTGCAAAACAATCGTCATTTGCAATGCAATAGAACATTGCAATAGAATATTTCTTTGTAACAGAATAGTCGTTGCTGTGAAATGGAACATTGCAATGGAATATCAGATTGCAATATGAATGTCATTTGCAATTCAATCGGACATTGAAATGGAACATGACTTTACAATACAATAACATTTGCAATATAATAGAACATTGAAATGGAATATCGCCTTGCAATACGATCGTCATTTGCAATGAAGAAAACATTGCAATGTAATTTCACTTGCAATATAATAGGAATTTGCAATGCAATAGAGCATTGCAATGGAAATTCAGTGCAATATTATCGACAGTTGTGCAATCGCACACTGCAGTGGTGTTAGATTCGAATTTGGCGAAACCCCAGACTAAGACAGAATTGAGGGCAAGTTCAAAAGGGAGAGCCATCCAGCTTCCTCAAGGTACGGGTGCACTCTCGAGGGACAAGTAGCAGTTCACTCAAGTTATACAATTCTATAAGCAATGCCCACCTACTACAGAATGGGTGCGTACACGTACAAACAGTTTCACAGCAGTTACTCTTTATTGGTTTGTGTGGTTAGTCACTCAACAGTCGGGCCCACCCCTTGAACTCGGGTACCCTCTGACCATGCCAGTCACAGATGTTAGTTGTTTCATCCTACTCCACACATCCCGTTGTCGGCATGGAGTATAATTTGAGAAAATATATTTTATCCTGAACTGTCGAACAAGCAGAATGGCTAACAGGCCGCAGTGATTCATGTACCCTGTGATTGGAACAATGTTCGTTGGTAATTGTACCCTTCTCTCCTGGGAGGACAGGCCGTGTTTAGACAATGGCTCTACTGAGGCTGTGAACAAAAACATTCCGAACTTTGATAAGTAAATGGGGTCTTGCAGTCTGCCAATGTGCTTCAGTCAGCTAAACCTACACTATGGGTAAATAGGGGGTTAACATAGTCAAGTATCGCAGAATTCATTAGGACGAAGCTGGACCTTTCAGTCCCCCCTTCCAACCCCAGTAAAGGACCCTTAAAGCGGGATTGGAGGTTGTGCTCTCTACGCTACGATAGTGTGATAAGCTGGTGGGTTTATCGTATGTCAGAAACGCATATACGTTTTCCCAGTTCAAATAGCATGAATGATGACGGTTTTCCTGTAACCCCCCCAATTTGTTCTTTACTCCCCCCTACCCCCAAGGACTTTGGCAATTCCAGGTAGGCCGCACATTTGTTGCATATGGTCTGGTGTGAATCTGTCGGGGTGGCCACCCGTCGAGGAACAAGATATGCATCAGATCAGTAAAGTTAATACTTATGCATTCCCTGATTCATTATACGATTGCTTCATTATTCATACACATGATTTTTCCAACAACTTGTTAAAGTCATCATCTGAAACGCTTGGAGTAGGAGCAGTACAAGCATTAACATTTTTAACCATTTGTTTTGCAATTTGTTTCGCCCGAGGCCGTTTACATTTCCTGCATGTCATACCTAACAAGGCCAGGACAATTACTAACTGCACCACGACTAATGCATGTGAAATCAGTCGGATCCATGGCTGGATCTGTATATTTAGTTCCAAATGTCATCCACTCATGTGGACACCTTGATCGCGTCAATGTCTTTCTTCAAATCCGTGTTCCGTTGTTGCAGAGTGTAGTCGAACTTTTGGGAGAGCCGTATCTCCTTTCGTAACTGCCAATGGTGTTCGGACCTTAGGGGTATAGGATACTCAAATGTGTTGATGTAGTTCCATAATCCATACTTGATGTCTTCAGACACTTGAAGAGAGGTAATATTAAACTGGTGTATGTCCAGCAACTACTCGTGTCCATTCCGTACCGGAACTGCTGGTGTGATGCAGAACTCTGGACTGGGGATGTCGGAAGTTAGATTGACATATTCAAACGTCTCCAAGCTGTTCGTTACAAAGTATTCGCCTTTACCGGCATTTACCACCTGGGTGGGCTTTGAGCCTGCGTCCAATGCCTCCATGGTGCAGTTAATCTCCATGCCTGTGTTATTGAAACCACAGTGGGCTTTGGCTGATTGCATGCGGGCACATGATGATGGCATGTCTGGTGACACATCCTTCCAGCTTGGTACCCACCCGGTTTCCCTTAACCATCACTGCGTAAGGTGACATATTGTGGAAAGATATATGTATGCCATCTTTTAGTACACCAATATTATGCACCTGATATGCCTCCCGCCCTTGTGTCTCCGGTGTCATCACCGGGAAGACCAAAACTAAACCCAGGAACCCGCCACCCGCTGTCTGGTTTGCTTTCGACCTGCGTGGGGTATACCCGTACCATGGCTTGGAATTGACAAACTGTCATATTGAGGCTACTTAAGAGACGTTTGGCCGTACTGGCCCACGTCCATGAGTCAGGGTCCCTTTTAACTGTTGGTTGGTAATCCACAGGGGTGCCTCCCCCGCCTGTATCTGTTTCAAGTTATCTCGGCTTTGCTCCACCTTCCAATTCCCATATGTGCTGCAAGCGCCGTTTGCTGCTGCCTGCTGTGAGGCATTGTATTCCGCTTTAATTAACTTATGTATAGTCTGCGCGTGTTTTTCTAATACATTATCTTTATCCTGGAGGTATACGATTAATATCTGGTCCTCCTTTAACTCTTGGTCCTCATTCATATTCTGCTTTTGTAAGATGGCTTTAATGCGGGAACCCTGATCCCGGACGTTCTGATCTAAGGTAGCCGGATCAATGGTGTTAACAACCGATGTGCCGGTGTTAAAGACCGTCGCTGCATCATTAACTAAAGATCACTTACGTCGCCA
>NW_028226052.1:0-84388 GCF_052327205.1 Somniosus microcephalus
TTTCTTTTATCTATATATATATATCTTTATTTATATATATCTATATATATATATATCTTTTTTATCTATATATATATCTTTCTTTTTTACTATATATATATATTTCTTTCTTAATATATTATATATATATATCTTTCTTTTTATATATATATATTTCTTTTTTAATATATATAATATATATCTTACTTTTTTACTATATATATATCTTTCTTTTTACTATATATATATATATCTATATATATATATCTTTTTTAATATATATATATCTTTTTATTCTATATATATATCTTTCTTTTTTCTAATATATATATCTTTATTTTTATATATATATATATATCTTTTTTTCATATATATATATATCTTTTTTTCATAAATATATATAATATATTTTTATCTATATATATATATTTTTTTCTATATAAATAAATATATAAAAAAAAACAAAAATAATAATAATAATTCTCTCACCAACCCCCCCCCCCCCACCACACCCCCCCCACCCCACCCCCCACCCACCACCCCCACCCCCCCACCCAACCCCCACACCCCCCCACCAACCCCCCCACCCACACCCCCACACCCCCCCAACCCACACACCCCACCCCACCCCCCCCAACCCCCCAACCCACACCCCCCACCACCCCCCCCCAACCCCCCACCCACACCCCCAACCCCCCCACACCCCCAACCCCCACAACCACCCCCCCCCCAACCACCCCCCCCAACACCCCCCAACCCCCCACACCCCACCCCAACCCCCCCACACACCCCCACCCACCCCCACCAACCCCACACACCCCCCCCACCCACCCCAACCCCCCAACAACCACCCCCCCCAACCAACACCCCACCCCCCCACACCCCCCACACCACCCCCCCCACCCCCCACCACCCCAACCCCACACCCCCCACCACCCCCCCACACCCACCCACCACCCCCCCCACACCCACCAACCCCCCCCACACCCACACCCCCAACCCCCCCCACCCACACCCCCCCAACCACCCCACACCAACCCCCCACCCCCACACCCCCCCACACCAACCCCCCACCCACACCCCCCACCCACCACCCCACCCACCCCACCACACCCCACACCCACCCCACCACACACACCCCCCACCACACCACCCCCACACCCCCCCACACCCCCAACCCCCAACCCACCCCCCCCCCAACACCCCAACCCAACCCCCCCCACACCCCCCCACCACACCCCCCCACACCCCCCCCCCCACCACCCCCCACACCCCCCCCAACACCCACCACACCCCCACCCACCACACCCCCCACCCCAACCCCCCCCCACACCCCCCCACACCACACCCCCCCCCACACCCACCCACACCCCACCACCACCCCCCCACCCCACACCCACACACCCCCCAACCCACCCCCCACACCCCCACCACACCCACCCCCACCCCACACACACACCCCCCCACACCCCACCACACCCCCAACCCACCCCCCCACCACCACACCCCCACCCACCACACACACCCCCACACACACACCCCCACCCACCCACACCACCACACACACCCCACACCCCCACCACCCCCACACACACACCCCACTCCACCCACACCCCACCCACCACACCCACCCACCACCCACACACACCCCACACCCCACACCCTCACACTCCCACCACACCCCACCCACCCTCACCCTCACACACCCCACCCCACACACACCCTCCCACTCCCACACACACCCCTCCCCTCACCACACACACACCCCCACTCCCCTCACACACCCCCCTCCTCACACACACTCCCCCTCTCCCACACACCACTCCCCCCTCACACACCTCCCCCTCACACACACTCCCCCTCTCCCACACCCCCCTCACACTCACCCTCCCTCCCTCTCCCTCACACTCCCCCTCTCCTCACACCCTCCCTCTCCTCACACCCCTCCCCCTCTCCCTCACACTCCCACACTCCTCCCCTCCCTCTCTCACACTCCCCCCTCCTCACACACACTCCCCCCTCCACACACTCCCCTCTCTCACACACACTCCCCCCTCTCCTCCACACTCCCCCCTCTCCGTCACACTCCCCCCTCCCTCACACTCCCCCCTCTCCCTCACATTCCCCCCCTCCCTCACACTCCCCCCCTTTCCCTCACACTCCCCCCTCTCCCTCACACTCCCCCTCCTCACTCTCCCCCCTCCCTCACTCTCCCCCCTCCTCACACTCCCCCCCTCTCTCTCACACTCCCCCCTCCCTCACACTCCCCCCCACACACTCCCCCCTCACACTGCTCCCCCCTCTCCCTCACACTCCTCCCCCCTCACACCCCTCCCCCTCTCCCTCACACTCCTCCCCCTCCTCACACTCCTCCCCCCCTCTCCCTCCCCCTCCCCCCACCTCTCCCTTACCCTCCCCCCACCTCTCCCTTACCCTCACACACTCTCCCTCACACACTATCCCTCTCCCCCTCTCCTCTCCCTCTCCCCCTCTCCTCTCCCTCCTTTCCTTTCTCTCCCTGCCTCCCCTCTCCCTCGCTAGCGCCTCAGGCCCGACCGGACTCACCTCAGTAGCAGAACGGAGTCAGTCTGACAACGGGAGGCCAGGGTTCCTGCTGGTGAACAGGCGGGCCTTTGGACCCGATTGGCAGACTCCCGTGTCCGATTGAGATCGGGGACAGCTGTTTAAAAAACGGCAGTTTTGCCGGTCCCGCACTCACGGGAAGAGAGAGAGGGGGAAGTAGAGAGAGAGGGGGAAGTAGAGAGAGAGAGAGGGAAAAGTAGAGAGAGAGAGAGGGAAGAGGAGAGAGAGAAGGAGAGGTAGAGAGGGAAGAGGAGAAGGAGAGAGAGAGGAGAGAGAGAGAGAGAAATTTTTTGAGCTTCAGGCCTGCCTGCAGCCGGCGGAGAGCAGCCCCAAGTCCCCCCTGCGCGAGGGGGGGGCGGCGGCAGTTAGAGCGGAGCGCTGAACTCAAGGCCCAGGCTTCCCGGGCTGCTAGGCCGTGCCCGGCGCCGGCACAGCCGCTCGAAATGGCTGTCAAAGTAGGCGAAGGGCAGGGGATCACTTAATTTCCTACTGTTGCTAAATACAATTTAAAACTCAAATAAATTGTTATTTAATTCCCTAACACATAATTCAAATATTTACCTTAGTTCCCTAACACACAGAAAGTGTGGGAAAAAAATCGTGAAGAATCAAGATGGCGGCCACTCACCTCGGTTCAGAACGATAAGGCCCGCCCACACATGCACCGATTGGTCGACCGTCAGGTCACCGAAGCGTAGGATTGGTCAATCGTCAAGTCACTCAACACTCAACTGTAGGATGGCCCGGCAGCGATTGGTCGACCGTCGGTCAACTGTCAGGTCGCTCGACCGCACGATTGGTCAACCTTCACGTCACTCAATGCTAATGTGCAAATGAGCGGCACTTTTCCCATTTAATGAGCGGAATTTTGCACGTTTTTTGGATACCGCGGGCGGAATTTTTGTCCGGCCGAAACGTAAATATGCCTATGACCGGTCCGTAATGGCAAGCTTTCTTTTGATGTGACGCGCGTGTAGGTACGCTCTATAACTTTCAAACGTATAGAGAACGGACAGACAGACAGACAGAAGAACCGCTTTATATATATAGATTAAAGAGTGTCGGTGAGATGGGCGAGCCCTGCGTCACACCATGCCCCTGTGGGAAGTATTTTGTTTGTTTGTCTCCAATTTTAACTGCACATTTATTGTTTGTATACATTGATTTAATTACATCATATGTTTTTCCCCCTACACCACTTTCAATAAGTTTCAAGAATAGACCGTCGTGCCAGATGGAATCGAAAGCCTTCCGGAAATGTATAAAGCAGGCAAAAATTTTGCTTTTGTTTTGATGAACATGTTTGTCAATTAGGGTCTGTAGGGTGAAGATATGATCTGATGTTCTATAGTTTGGTAGGAATCCAATTTGGCTTTTACTCAAGACATTGTGCTCCTCAAGGAAGTTTATAAGTCTTTTGTTTATGATACTACAGAAAACCTTCCCCAGGTTACTGTTTACACAGATGCCTCGATAGTTATTTGGGTCAACTTTGTCCCCACTTTTGTATATGGGCGTTATGAGTCCTTTGTTCCAGATATCAGGGAAGTAACCGACACTCAGAACCAAGTTGAAGAGTTTCAGTATAGCCAATTTCATTTTATCGTCCGTGTGTTTAATCATCTCACTTAGGATGCCGACTGCACCGCAAGCTTTTCCTGGTCGCAGGTCCTTGAGTTTTTCAATTAGCTCTTTTTCAGATATTATGGGGTCTATCGGGTTTTGGTTATCTTTTATGGCAAATTCTAGCTTTGCCAGTTTTTCGCATATTTGGTATTGCTCTGGGCTTAGTGTGTTTTTCTGGTATAATTTTTCAAAATGGTTTTCCCATGTGTCTCCGTTTTGAATGGCCAATTCGTCGTGTTGTTTTTGTGTAATGTATTCCAGTTGTCCCAGAAACAATTGGAATCAATGGATTCCTCAATGGAGATGAGTGTATTCTTAATATACTGCTCTTTCTTGGTTCTGAGTGTGTTTTTGTATTGTGTTAGTGCCTGACAATAAGTAAGGCGTAATTCCTCGTTTTCTGGTTGTCTGTGTTTTTGGTTTGATATTTTTCTGAGTTTTTTCCTCATGTTCTGGCAATCGGAGTCAAACCATTTTTCATAGTTTTTTGTTTTGGGTTTGTTCTTGCGAACTTTCAAGTTTGACATTGATGCCAAATTATCAAAAATATTATTTAGGTTATTCACTGCCCGGTTTACGCCTTCTTTATTGTGTGTGTATGTATTTTCCAGAAAGGTGTCCAAGAGAGCTTGAGTTGTTTGATTGCTAATTGCTTTCTGGTATTTTTCCGTGCTGTTTTTGGCACATCTGTAAGATTTTTTAATGTTGTACAGTTTACTGGGTTGTGTTTCTGTGTTGGTTGTTTCTGTCCTTTCAACATATGCAGTAATTTGACTGTGATCTGACAGTGTTGTTTGTGGTTTGACTGTGAATGTTCTGAAAGAGGATGGGTCTAGATCCGTAATCATATAGTCTACGGTGCTGAAGCCAAGAGCTGAGCAATAGGTGGATCTTCCTAGGAAGTCTCCCAATAACCTACCATTGACAATGTACAGACCCAGGCTTCGACAGAGCTGCAGGAGCTGTTTTCCGTTAGCATTTGTCTGTTTGTCGCAGTTATGCCTGTGTGGATGGGAAGGGAGATCAAAGTGGTTATTCCTAAATATGTAATTATTCCCATGATTATTGGTGAAGTCTGGTTCTTCGCCCGTTCTTGAGTTGAGGTCCCCACATATCAACACATTTCCCTGGGCCTGGAATTGGATAATCTCCCTCTCTATGTTGGAGAAGGTGTCCTCTTTGAAGTACGGGGATTCTGTCGGGGGGATATAGAGTGTGCAAATGAAAACATCTTTCATGCTAGAGATGATGCCCCTCTTAATTTTGAGCCATAAGTGGCTTCCGCCCTTTTTTATAAATTTAATGTAATTCCTAAGCTCTGCTTTAATCCAAATCAGTATGCCTCCAGATTCTCTGCCATGGGTTACTCCTGGCAATTTATTGGAGGGGACCACCAGCTCTGTGTACCCAATGGGACAGCCAGTGTGCCCTTCTCCTCTACACCAGGTTTCCTGTAAAAAGATAATATCTAGATCTTTAATCTCATCTCTCTCTCTTCCCCCCAGTCCCTCTCTCTCTCTCTTCCCCCGTCTCTCTCTCTCTCTCTTCCCCCCAGTCTCTCTCTCTCTTCCCCCCAGTCTCTCTCTCTCACTTCCCCCCAGTCTCTCTCTCTCTCTTCTCCCAGTCTCTCTCTCTCTCTTCGGCCCAGTCTCTCTCTCTCTCTTCCCACCAGTCTCTCTCTCTCTCTTCCCCCCAGTCTCTCTCTCTCTCTTCCCCCAGTCTCTCTATCTCTCACTTCCCCCCAGTCTCTCTCTCTCTCTTCCCCCCAGTCTCTCCCTCTCTCTTCCCCCCAGTCTCTCCCTCTCTCTTCCCCCCAGTCTCACTCTCTCTCTTCCCCCCAGTCTCACTCTCTCTCTTCCCCCCAGTCTCTCTCTCTTCCCCCCAGTCTCTCTATCTCTCTTCCCCCCAGTCTCTCTCTCTCTCTTCCCCCCAGTCTCTCTCTTTCTCTCTCTGCCCCCCGGTCTCTCTCTCTCTTCCCCCTGGTCTTTCTCTCTATCTCCCCCATCTCTCTCTCACTCCCCCCAGTCTCTCTCTCTCTCACGCCCCCCAGTCTCTCTCTCACTCCCCCCAGTATCTCTCTCTCTCTCACTCCCCCCAGTCTCTCTCTGTCTCACTCCCCCCAGTCTCTCACTCTCTCACTCCCCCAGTCTCTCTCTCTCTCCCCCCAGTCTCTCTCTCTCACTCCCCCCAGTCTCTCTCTCTCTCACTCCCCCCAGTCTCTCTCTCTCTCACTCCCCCCAGTCTCTCTCTCTCTCACTGCCCCCAGTCTCTCTCCCTCTCACTCCCCCCAGTCTCTCTCTCTCTCTCTTCCCCCCAGTCTCTCTCTCTCTCTCTTCCCCCCAGTCTCTCTCTCTCTCTTCCCCCCAGTTTCTCTCTCTCTCTTCCCCCCAGTCTCTCTCTCTCTCTTCCCCCCGGTCTCTCTCTCTCTCTTCCCTCCGGTCTCTCTCTCTCTCTTCCCCCCGGTCTCTCTCTCTCTCACTCCCCCCGGTCTCTCTCCCTCTCTCTTCCCCCCGGTCTCTCTCTCTCTCTTCCCTCCGGTCTCTCTCTCTCTCTCTTCCCCCTGGTCTCTCTCTCTCTCGTCCCCCCCATCTCTCTCTCTCTTCCCCCCAGTCTCTCTCTCTCTCTTGCCCCCAGTCTCTCTCTCTCTCTCCCCCCGTCTCTCTCTTCTCCACCCCGTCTGTCTCTCTCCCCCCGTCTCTCTCTTCTCCCCCCCGTCTCACTCTTCTCCCCCCCCGTCTCTCTCTCACTCCCCCCAGTCTCTCTCTCTCTCACTGCCCCAGTCTCTCTCTCACTCAATTTCAATTCAATTCAATTCAATTCAAATCGCTTTATTGGCATGACAAGTTACATCTTATGTTGCCAAAGCATCGAAAAACATTCATGTTTGTACACAAAAATACAGATCTATCCATACAGTGTATAAACAGATATATCCCTGAGTGAATATATATACTTTCATATAATTTATATATACTCTTTTCTTATATTTAGTGGTTGTCCCTCTGTTTATGGCAAGCTGTAACATACTGTGCCGCTAGTGTTACTCAATTTCTCTCTTCCCCTAGTTGGTATGGGAGTTTTTGGTCGTCATTCAAATTTCTGAATTCCGGCCATATTTTTGTGAATTTTGGGTAGAAATTCTCCCTTATGCCCTGATATTTTCTACAAGCTGTGAGGAAGTGCATCTCTGTCTCCACCACTCCCTGACTGTAGTGAGAGCATATCCTGTCCTCTCTTGGTAGCCGGGTCTGCCTGTGTCTACCTTTTTCGATCGCCAGGCTATGTTCACTAAGTCTGTACATTGTCAAGGTTTTTCTCAGTTTGCTATCCTTTACCATGGTCAGGTAATCAGCCATGTTGTATTGTCTGTTTAGGGCCAAGTAGCAATTGAGTTTGCTTTGGGTTTTTGTTGTTTCTGCCCCCCTCTCTCTTCCCCCCAGTCTCTCTCTCTCTCTCCCCCCCAGTCTCTCTCTCTCTCTCTCTTCCCCCCCAGTCTCCCTCTCTCTTCCCCCCAGTCTCTCTCTCACTCTTCCCCCAGTCTCTCTCTCTCTCTCTTCCCCCCAGTCTCTCTCGCTCTCTCTTCCCCCCAGTCTCTCTTTCTCTCTTCCCCCCAGTCTCTCTCTCTCTCTTCCCCCCTGTCTCTCTCTCTCTCTCTTCCCCCCAGTCTCTCTCTCTCTCTTCCCCCCGGTCTCTCTCTCCCTCTTCCCCCAGTCTCACTCTCTCTCTCTCTCTTCCCCCAGTCTCTCTCTCTCTCTCTCTTCCCCCCAGTCTCCCTCTCTCTCTCTCTTCCCCCCCAGCCTCCCTCTCTCTTCCCCCCAGTCTCTCTCTCACTCTTCCCCCAGTCTCTCTCTCTCTCTCTTCCCCCCAGTCTCTCTCTCTCTCTCCCCCCCAGTCTCTCTCTCTCTCTCTCTTCCCCCCCAGTCTCCCTCTCTCTTCCCCCCAGTCTCTCTCTCACTCTTCCCCCAGTCTCTCTCTCTCTCTCTTCCCCCCAGTCTCTCTCGCTCTCTCTTCCCCCCAGTCTCTCTTTCTCTCTTCCCCCCAGTCTCTCTCTCTCTCTTCCCCCCTGTCTCTCTCTCTCTCTCTTCCCCCCAGTCTCTCTCTCTCTCTTCCCCCCGGTCTCTCGCTCCCTCTTCCCCCAGCCTCACTCTCTCTCTCTCTCTTCCCCCAGTCTCTCTCTCTCTCTCTCTTCCCCCCAGTCTCCCTCTCTCTTCCCCCCAGTCTCTATCTCTCTCTCTTCCCCCCCAGTCTCTCTCTCTCTCTCTCTCTTCCCCCAGTCTCTCTCTTTCTCTCTTCCCCCCAGTCTCTCTCTCTCTCTCTCTTCCCCCCAGTCTCTCTCTCTCTCTCTTCCCCCCAGTCTCTCTCTCTCTCTCTTCCCCCCCGTCTTTCTCTCTCTCTCTCTCTTCCCCCAGTCTCTCTCTCTCTCTCCCCCCCCAGTCTCTCTCTCTCTCTTCCCCCCAGTCTCCCTCTCTCTTCCCCCCAGTCTCTCTCTCTCTTCCCCCCAGTCTCTCTCGCTCTCTCTTCCCCCAGTCTCTCTCGCTCTCTCTTCCCCCAGTCTCCCTCTCTCTCTCTTCCCCCCAGTCTCTCTCTCTCTCTTCCCCCAGTCTCTCTCTCTCTGTTCCCCCCTGTCTCTCTCTCTCTCTCTCTCTCTCTCTTCCCCCCAGTCTCTCTCTCACTCTCTTCCCCCGGTCTCTCTCTCTCTCTCTTCCCCCAGTCTCTCTCTCTCTCTTCCCCCCTGTCTCTCTCTCTCTCTTCCCCAGTCTCTCTCTCTCTCTTCCCCCAGTCTCTCTCTCTCTCTCTTCCCCCAGTCTCTCTCTCTTCCCCCCAATCTCTCTCTCTCTCTTCCCCCCAGTCTCTCTCTCTCTTCCCCCCAGTCTCTCTCTCTTCCCCCCCAGTCTCTCTCTCTCTCTTCTCCCCAGTCTCTCTCTCTCTATTCGCCCCAGTCTCTCTCTCTCTTCCCCCCAGTCTCTCTCTCTCTCTTCCCCCCAGTCTCTCTCCCGCTGTTCCCCCCAGTCTCTCTCTCTCTCTCTCTTCCCCCAGTCTCTCTCTCTCTCTCCCCCCAGTCTCTCTCTCTCTCTCCCTCTCTTACCCCCAGTCTCTCTGTCTCTCGCTCTCTCTTCCCCCCAGTCTCCCTCTCTCTTCCCCCCCCAGTCTCTCTCTCTCTCTCTTCCCCCCAGTCTCTCTCTCTCTCTCTCTCTCTTCCCCAGTCTCTCTCTCTCTCTCTCTCTTCCCCCCAGTCTCTCTCTCTCTCTCTGTTCCCCCGAGTCTCTCTCTCTCTCTCTCCCCCCCAGTCTCTCTCTCTCTCTCAATTCAATTCAATTCAATTCAAATCGCTTTATTGGCATGACAAGTTACATCTTATGTTGCCAAAGCATCGAAAAACATTCATGTTTGTACACAAAAATACAGATCTATCCATACAGTGGATAAACAGATATATCCCTGAGTGTATAAATATACTTTCATATAATTTATATATGCTCTTTTCTTATATTTAGTGGTTGTCCCTCTGTTTATGGCAAGCTGTAACATAGTGTGCTGCTAGTGTTACACAATTTCTCTCTTCCCCTAGTAGGTATGGGAGTTTTTGGTCGTCATTCAAATTTCTGAATTCCGGGCATATTTTTGTGAATTTTGGGTAGAAATTCTCCCTTATGCCCTGATATTTTCTACAAGCTGTGAGGAAGTGCATCTCTGTCTCCACCACTCCCTGACTGCAGTGAGAACATATCCTGTCCTCTCTTGGTAGCCGGGTCTGCCTGTGTCAACTTTTTTCGATCGCCAAGCTATGTTCACCATGTCTGTACATTGTCAAGGTTTTTCTCAGTTTGCTATCCTTTACCATGGTCAGGTAATCAGTCATGTTGTATTGTCTGTTTAGGGCCAAGTAGCAATTGAAACAGCGATTTACTTGTACTTCTCGCAATCTAGTATACTGTATTCGCTGCTCACGATGCGGTCTCCTCTACATTGGGGAGACCAAACGCAGATTGGGTGACCGCTTTGCGGAACACCTCCGTTCAGTCCGTAAGGGTGACCCCGAGCTTCCGGTCGCCTGTCATTTCAATTCACCGCTCCATTCCCACTCGGACCTCACCGTCCTTGGCCTCTTGTACTGTTCCACGGAAGCTCAACGTAAACTCGAGGAACAGCACCTCATCTTCCGATTAGGCAGTCTGCAGCCTTCCGGTCTCAATATCGAGTTCAACAATTTCAGATCATAACCTCGGCCCCTATTTCATTTTCACTTATATTTTTCCACTCCTTTCCTTTCCGCCCCCCCCTTTCCTTTTGTTTCTCTCTCACACCTGGCAGCTATCTTTTGCCCTGCCAGTACACTTTACACCTAATCACAGCCTATTACCATCTCGTCTAGCTTCTAATCTCTTTTACTTCTTTTGGTTCTTTTATTCTTTTGTCCGATCGCAGCCCTGCCTTCGATCTAGTTCCTTTTCTCTCCAGTTTTGAAGAAGGGTCAAACCCGAAACGTCAACTCAAATTTCTCTCCACGGATGTTGCCTGACTTGCTGAGTTTTTCCAGCATTTTCTGTTGTTATTTAGCAATTGAGTTTGCTTTGGGTTTTTGTTGTTTCTGCCCAATATGACAGATATTTTTCCTTTTGCTTAGCGACGATTGTGTTGGGTCGAATTCTTTGTGTTACGCTGTCACTGTCCTGGGGATGGTTATTGTTAGTAGTGTTCGTAGTTACTTCACTGAGTCCCAGGACTAGTTGACTGAGGGCATTCTTCTTTATGGTCCTCTCTTGGCATTTCAGGGCTTCGTAATGATAGCATTGGGGGTTGCTCATTTCTAGGTGTTTCCAAAATTTGGTGGCTCTTTTTTGGATAGTGATTATTAATGGATATTGGCCTAGTTCTGCCCTGCTTGCATTGTTTACGGTTTTCCTTTGAGTCCGGAGGATACTTTTACAAAATTCTGCATGTAGGATCTCAATTGGGTGTTTGTCCCATTTTGCAAATTCTTGTTGTGTTAGCAGTCCCCACACCTCACTGCCATAGAGTGCAATTGGTTCAATTACTGATTTGAAAATTTTGAGCCAAATGCTAATTGGGATTTCTATTTGGATTGATTTTTTAATGGCATAGAAAGCCCTTCTTGCTTTCTCTTTCAGTTCATTCACAGCCAGTTTGAAATTTCCCATAGAACTGATTTTTAAGCCCAAGTATGTGTAGTTAGTGGTTTGTTCAATTTTGGTTGTTCCTAGTGTGAAATTTATTTTGGGTCCCTGATGTCTGGATCTTTGCTGGAACACAAGGACTTTGGTTTTTTGGGGATTTATTGTCAGGGCCCAAGTCTGGCAGTACGACTCCAGCAGATCCAGGTTCTGCTGTAGACCCTCCTTAGTTGGTGACAGCAGAACCAGGTCGTCTGCATAGAGGAGGAATTTAACCTTGGATTCATATAGGGTGAGGCCGGGTGCTGTAGATTGTTCAAGTAGTTTTGCCAATTCATTTATGTAAATATTAAAGAGTGTCGGTGAGATTGGCGAGCCCTGCGTCGCCCGCCGCCCCTGTGGGAAGTATTTTGTTTGTTTGTCTCCAATTTTAACTGCACATTTGTTGTTTGTATACATTGATTTAATTACATAATATGTTTTTCCCCCTACCCCGTTTTCGATAAGTTTCAGGAATAAACCGTCATGCCAGATGGAATCGAAAGCCTTCTGGAAATCTATAAAGCATGCGTAGATTTTGCTTTTGTTTTGATGAACATGTTTGTCAATTAGGGTCTGTAGGGTGAAGATATGATCTGATGTTCTATAGTTTGGCAGGAATCCAATTTGGCTTTTACTCAAGACATTTTGCTCCTCAAGGAAGTTTATAAGTCTTTTGTTTATGATACTACAGAATACCTTCCCCGGGTTACTGTTTACACAGATGCCTCGATAGTTATTTGGGTCGACTTTGTCCCCACTTTTGTATATGGGCGTTATGAGTCCTTTGTTCCAGATATCAGGGAAGTAACCGACACTCAGAACCAAGTTGAAGAGTTTTAGGATAGCCAGTTTCATTTTATCGTCTGTGTGTTTAATCATCTCGCTTAGTATGCCGTCTGCCCCGCAAGCTTTTCCTGGTCGCAGGTCCTTGAGTTTTTCCAAAAGTTTTTTTTCTGTTATTATGGAGTCTAGCGGGTTTTGGTTATCTTTTATGGCCATTTCGAGCTTTACCAGTTTTTTGCATATTTGGTGTTGCTCTGGCCTTAGTGTGTTTTTCTAGTATAATTTTTCAAAGTGGTTTTCCCATGTGTCTCCATTTTGAATGGCCAATTCGTCGTGTTGTTTTTTGTGTAATGTATTCCAGTTGTCCCAGAAACAATTGGAATCAATGGATTCCTCAATGGAGCTGAGTGTATTCTTAATATATTGCTCTTTTTTGGTTCTGAGTGTGTTTCTGTCTGACAATAGGTAAGGCGTAATTCCTCTCTTACCCCCAGTCTCTCTCTCTCTCTCTCTCTCTTCCCCCCCAGTCTCCCTCTCTCTTCCCCCCAGTCTCTCTCTCTCTTCCCCCCAGTCTCTCTCTCTCTGTCTCTTCCCCCAGTCTCTCTCTCTCTCTCTCTCATCCCCCCAGTCTCTCTCTCTTCCCCCAGTCTCTCTCTCTTCCCCCCATTCTCTCTCTCTTCCCCCAGTCTCTCTCTCTTCCCCAGTCTCTCTCTCTCTCTCCCCCCATCTCTCTCTCTTCCCCCCGTCTCTCTCTCTCTCTCGCTCGCTCTCTTCCCCCCAGTCTCTCTCTCTCTCTCTTCCCCCCAGTCTCTCTCTCTCTCTCTCTTCCCCCCAGTCTCTCTCTCTCTCTCTCTTCCCCCCCAGTCTCTCTCTCTTCCCCCCAGTCTCTCTCTCTCTCTCTTCCACCCAGTCTCTCTCTCTCTCTCTTCCCCCCAGTCTCTCTCTCCCTCTCTTCCCCCCAGTTTCTCTCTCTCCCTCTCCCCCCCGATATACCTTAAATAACTACAGAGACTGGTAGTTATTACTCAAACAGTTGGCTTTTATTAGCTGAGAACTGGACAGAACAGAACACACATGTTAGCCTACTGACCAGCTTCTCAGAACTACTAGGAGGCGGAGCCAGGGGCGAAGTAACAGTATCAGGACAATCAGTGGCACAGCAGAGTGGCACACAGTACATCAGCATTCCTGGCCAACCAAGAAAATAGCAGGTTTACAATAGATTACAATAGGAAACTATACCCAGGTAGAATAAGGTATATGCTTATAAGACTTATTTCACCACATTCACCCCTCCTATAAGTTAAGTCTGACCGGGGGTTTTACAGTTCGTAGTGAGCGACGTAGCGTCGGCCGAGGAACCTCCTGGGGAACTTGCTCAGGTTCCTCCGCCGTCCTGGCGTCTGCTGGGTTTTCCAAAACGACGTTTTGTACGTCTTGTACCTCCGGGCATCCCATCCCCACAGGCGGCGCATCACAGTGCTCCACACCCGCATCTTCGCTAGCAGCATCGCTCTCTCTCTCTTCTCCTGCCGGAGCCAGGTCCTTTATTGAAACAGTATCCTCACGTCCATCAGGGTATTGGATATATGCGTACTGAGGATTGGCGTGGAGGAGCTGTACTTCCTCCACTAGGGGATCAGTCTTATGGCCTCTCACATGTTTTCGTAACAGTACCGTGCCCGGGGACATCAACCACCCGGGTAGTGAAATACCTGAGGAAGATTTCCTGGGGAAACCGAACATCCTCTCATGAGGAGTAGCATTTGTTGCGGTGCACAGCAGAGACCTTATGGAATGCAGTACATCGGGGAGAACTTCCTGCCAGCGAGAGGTCGGTAGGCCTTTCGATTTTAAAGACAGGACGACTGCCTTCCACACTGTCGCATTCTCCCTCTCAACCTGCCCATTGCCCCGGGGGTTGTAGCCAGTGGTCCTACTAGTAGCAATCCCTTTTGATAGTAAGAACCGGCGTAACTCATCACTCATAAACGACGTTCCTCTGTCGCTATGGATATAGTTGGGCATACCGAACAGACAGAATAAGTTGCAGAGGCTTTTGATTACCGTAGCACTGGTCATGTCTGGGCAGGGAATGGCAAAGGGGAAACGAGAGTATTCGTCTATAACGTTGAGGAAATAGACATTACGATCAACCGATGGGAGAGGACCTTTGAAATCAAGGCTTAGGCGCTCGAATGGCCGAGTTGCCTTGATGAGGTGAGCTTGTTCGGGCCTGTAGAAGCGGGGTTTGCATTCCGCACAAACGCGGCAGGCTCTGGTCATCGTTCGGACCTCCTCGATGGAGTAGGGTAAGTTGCGAGACTTGATGAAGTGATTCAATCGGGTGATTCCTGGGTGGCAGAGTGCGTCGTGGAGACTTTGGAGCTTGCCAGTACTAAGGCTGGCACATACCCCTCGAGATAGGGCATCGGGTGGCTCGTTGAGTGCTCCTGGCCTATACATAATATCGTAGTCGTAAGTGGACAGTTCTATCCGCCATCTTAGGATCTTGTCATTTTTATCTTGCCTCTCTGCTTCGTGTTAAACATGAAGGCCACAGACCGCTGGTCAGTGAGGAGTGTGAAACGTTTGCCGGCGAGATAATGTCTCCAATGCCTGACCGCCTCGATAATTGCTTGTGCTTCCTTCTCAACGGAAGAATGCCTGACTTCAGGACCCTGTAGTGTACGGGAAAAGAAGGCTACCGGTCTCCCGGCCTGGTTGAGGGTTGCAGCCAACGCGAAATCAGAAGCATCGCTCTCTACCTGGAAGGGTATCCTCTCATCTACAGCACATACCACGGCCTTTTCAATGTCCCGTTTGATGTTGGTGAATGCCTCCTGCGCTTCTACTGATAGAGGGAAAGACGTCGACTTGATAAGGGCTCGGGCTTTGTCCGAGTAGTTGGCTACCCACAGAGCATAATAAGAGAAGAATCCCAGACACCTTCTTAAGGCCTTAGGGTTATGTGGCAGTGGTAGTTCTTTAAGCGGGCGTAATCGTTCAGGGTCTGGCCCGATTACCCCATTCTCTACCACACAGCCGAGAATACACAGACGAGTAGTGTTGAAAGTACATTTGTGCTCGTTATAGGTCAGGTTTAGCTTTTGGGCAGTCTCTAGAAATTTAGCGAGATTCCGGTCATGCTCCTGTTGGTCGCGTCCACAGATAGTAACATTGTCCAGGTACGGAAATGTTGCCTCCAACGCATTCTCATCTACCATACGGTCCATTTCCCGTTGGAAAACGGAAACTCCATTCGTGACTCCGAAGGGTACCCTAAGGAATTGGTACAGGCGTCCATTTGCTTCAAAAGCCGTATAAGGATGGTCATCTACTTTTATGGGGAGCTGGTGATAGGCAGACTTTAAGTCAATAGTGGAAAACACACGATACTGGGCAATCTGGTTCACCATCTCGGAGATGCGAGGCAAGGGATAAGCGTCTAGTTGCGTATATATGTTGATGGTCTGGCTGTAGTCGACCACGAGCCGTTTCTTTTCGTTAGTTGTAACCACCACGACCTGAGCACGCCACGGGCTATTACTATTTTCGATGATACCCTCCCGCTGTAGCCTTCCTACTTCTTCTTTTATAAATTTTTTATCTTCCGAACTGTACCGTCGACTTTTGGTCGCGATAGGTCTACAGTTTGGGGCGAGGTTCGCAAACAGAGATGGCGGGCTTATCTTTAAGGTGGAGAGGCCGCAAACTGTGAGCGGGGGCTGGGATCCGCCATATGCAAGTGTGATGCTCTCATGGTGGCACTGGAAATCTAGGCCTAGAATTAGTTTCACGCAGAGCTGTGGCAACACAAGGAGTTTAAAATCTTTATACTCTGTGCCCTTAACAGTCAGTGTTACTTTACAGAAACCGCTTACCTCCGAAGTGAGGGACTTAGATGCCATCGCGACTTTGCTCCGGGTAGGGTACACCTTTAGTGAGTACGGTTTGATGAGGCTAGGGTGAATAAAACTCTCAGTACTCCCGCAATCGATTAAACACTTCGTCGGGTGTCCGTTTACCTTAACGTCCATCATAGACTTTGATAGTGGATGCGGTCTGGACTGGTCAACCGTGACTGAGGCTATCGTAGATCCGTAGGCGGCCGCTGAGACGGTATCAAATTCTGGGACCATGTGTAGGGCTGCGGAGACTGTATCAGGTACGGGATTCCCCTTACATACCTTGCTGAAATGTCCCCGTTTCTTGCACTTGAAACATGTGGCGTCTTTCGCAGGACATCGGTGTCTGGGGTGCTTGAGCTAGCCGCAGAAGTAGCATCTTGGTCCGCGGGACATCGCTGCAGTGGTGGGGCTGGGTGGAGACTCCCGTGGTGTAGGGCTGGTCCGAGGCCCAGGCGGAGAGGATGGAGCCTCCTCGCTCGGCGCGCACGAGACTGAGAGGGCCGCATGGCCTGACGCATAGGTCTCGGAGTTCTTCTGCGCCACATCCAGCGATCGAGCTGTAGCCACGGCCGTCTTTAGATCCAGAGTGTCCCTTTCAAGCAACCTCTGCCGAATGTAATTCGATCAAAGGCCCGATATAAACGAATCGTGAACCGCTTCTTCCTGGTACAAAATGGCCGTCACGGCCTTGTAGTTGCAGTCCTTCGCCAGGGCCTTTAGATTCTGTAGAAAATCATCCAGCGATTCCTCCGGTAGTTGCCTGCGGGTAGCCAAGAGATGCCTGGCATACACCTCGTTAACAGGCTTCAGGTATTGGGCCTTGAGAATCGCGAGTGCATCCTCATAGGTAGGAGCGTCCTCGATTAGCGAGTAGGTCCGATGACTTACTAGGTTAGTCAGTAGGCCCAGTTTGTTGGCCTCATCATCGAGCGATGCAATGAAATGTTCGAAATACCGGAGCCAGTGTGCGAATTTCTTCGATGCGTCCGCCGAATGTGGATCACTGTCTAGACGCTCCGGCTTCAGGAGTCTGTCCATCCCTGGAAGTAGTAAGCTAATAAAATTGATATACCTTAAATAACTACAGAGACTGGTAGTTATAACTCAAACAGTTGGCTTTTATTAGGTTAGAACTGCACAGAACAGAACACACATGTTAGCCTACTGACCAGCTTCTCAGAACTACTAGGAGGCGGAGCCAGGGGCGAAGTAACAGTATCAGGACAATCAATGTCACAGCAGAGTGGAATACAGTACATCAGCATTCCTGGCCAACCAAGAAAACAGCAGGGTTACAATAGATTACAATAGGAAACTATACACAGGTACAATAAGGTATATACTTATAAGACTTATTTCACCACGCCCCCAGTCTCTCTCTCTCTCACTTCCCCCCAGTCTCTCTCTCTCTTCCCCCCAGTGTCTCTCTCTCTTCCCCCCAGTCTCTCTCCCTCTTCCTTCCCCCCAGTCTCTCTCTCTCTTCCCCCAGTCTCTCTCTGTCTTCCCCCAGTCTCTATCTCTTTTCCCCCAGTCTCTCTCTCTCTTCCCCCCAGTCGCTCTCTCTCTTCCCCCCAGACTCTCTCTCTCTTCCCCCAGTCTCTCTCTCTCTCTCCCCCAGTCTCTCTCGCTCTCCCTTCCCCCCAGTCCCTCTCTCTCTCTTCCCCCCGTCTCTCTCTCTCTTCCCCCCAGTCTCTCTCTCTCTCTCTTCCCCCCAGTCTCTCTCTCTCTCTCTTCCCCCGTCTCTCTCTCTCTCTTCCGCCCAGTCTCTCTCTCTCTCTTCCCACCAGTCTCTCTCTCTCTCTTCCCCCCAGTCTCTCTCTCTCTCTTCCCCCAGTCTCTCTCGCTCTCACTTCCCCCCAGTCTCTCTCTCTCTCTTCCCCCCAGTCTCTCCCTCTCTCTTCCCCCCAGTCTCACTCTCTCTCTTCCCCCCAGTCTCTCTCTCTCTCTCTTACCCCCCGGTCTCTCTCTCTCTCTCTTTCCCCAGTCTCTCTCTCTCTCTGCCCCCCGGTCTCTCTCTCTCTCTGCCCCCCGGTCTCTCTCTCTTCCCCCCAGTCTCTCTCTCTCTCTCTTCCCCCCAGTCTCTCTCTCTCTCTCTTCCCCCGTCTCTCTCTCTCTCTTCCGCCCAGTCTCTCTCTCTCTCTTCCCACCAGTCTCTCTCTCTCTCTTCCCCCCAGTCTCTCTCTCTCTCTTCCCCCCAGTCTCTCTCGCTCTCACTTCCCCCCAGTCTCTCTCTCTCTCTTCCCCCCAGTCTCTCCCTCTCTCTTCCCCCCCAGTCTCACTCTCTCTCTTCCCCCAAGTCTCTCTCTCTCTCTCTTACCCCCCGGTCTCTCTCTCTCTCTCTTTCCCCATTCTCTCTCTCTCTGCCCCCCGGTCTCTCTCTCTCTCTGCCCCCCCGGTCTCTCTCTCTCTCTTCCCCCTGGTCTCTCTCTCTCTCTTCCCCCTGTCTCTCTCTCTCTTCCCCCCAGTCTCTCTCTCCCGCTTCACCCCCCAGTCTCTCTCTCTCTCTCCCCCCCAGTCTCTCTCTCTCTCTCTCCCCCAGTCTCTCTCTCTCTCTTCCCCAAGTCTCTCTCGCTCTTCCCCCCAGTCTCTCTCTCTCTTCCCCCCAGTCTCTCTTTATCGCTCTCTCTTCCCCCCAGTCTCTCTCTCTCTCTCTCTCTCTCTCTCTCTTCTCCCCAGTCTCTCTCTCTTCCCCCAGTCTCTCTCTCTCTCTCTCTCTTCCCCCCAGTCTCTCTCTGTCTCTTCCCCCCAGTCTCTCTCTCTCTCTCTCTCTCTTCCCCAGTCTCTCTCTCTCTCTCCCCCCCAGTTCAGTTCAGTTCAGTTCAGTTCAAATGCTTTATTGGCATGAAAGTTTACAGAGAACCATATTGCCAAAGCTTACATAGCAAAAAGGTACAGTTTTCCAACATTCTGTAGGTGTCAATCGATTTGACATTTGTTGGGTACATACAATATTACTTTTAAACAATATTAATTTTAAACAGTCTTTCTACTTCATTTGGTACGTTCAATATTAATTTTAAACAGTCTTACTTTTAAACAGTCCTCAGGTTGTGACATGTTGTTACATATTTGGCCCCAAGGTATGGTCTGTCTCCTTCTCCTAGGACTAATCTCAATTTTGACAGATCATCCAATTCCTTGAAATCTGGGGTTGTTTGGCTTAGCTTGTTGAATAATATGTTTCTTGATGTGTTGAATTTTTCGCATTTTAGGAGGAAATGCATTTCTGTTTCAACCTCGCCAGCCAGACATTGATCGCATATTCTATTCTCTCTAGGCTGCCAGGATTTCTTGTATCTGCCTTTTTCAATTTCCAGTTGGTGGTCGCTTAGTCTGTACCTGGTGAGGGTCTGTCTCTGTTTTGTGTCTCTGATGGTCGTGAGGTAGTCTGCCAGTTTATATTCTCTTTTTAGGGCCCGGTAACATTCTAATCTGCTTTGGCTTTCGGTTATTTTGTTCCAATGTTCCAGGTAGGTTTCTTTGCATTTTTTAATGATTTGGTTCACTCGGATTGGTGTTTGGATTGCTGTGTTGGTCTGGGGCTGGTCAGGGTCCGGCTGAGTACTTAGTTTCAGTAGCAGCTGACTCAGGGGACTCTTTTCTGGGTTTAGCTCTTGGGTCTGAAAGGCTTTGAAATGAAGGGTGTCTGGGGAGCTAGTCTCTCTCTCTCTCTCTCTCTCTCTTCCCCCCAGTCTCCCTCTCTCTTCCCTCCAGTCTCCCTCTCTCTTCCCCCCAGTCTCCCTCTCTCTTCCCCCCAGTCTCTCTCTCCCTCTTCCACCCGTCTCTCTCTCTCTTCCCCCCAGTCTCTCTCTCTCTCCTCCCCCCAGTCTCTCTCTCTCTTCCCCCCAGTCTCTCTCGCTCTTCCCCCCAGTCTCTCTTTATCTCTCTCTCTTCCCCCCAGTCTCTCTCTCTCTCTCTCTCTTCCCCCCAGTCTCTCTCTCTCCCTCTTCCTCCCAGTCTCTCTCTCTCTTCCCCCCAGTCTCTCTCTCTCTTCCCCCCTGTCTCTCTCTCTTCCCCCCGTCTCTCTCTTCCTTCCCCCCAGTCTCTCTCTCTCTTCCCCCAGTCTCTCTCTCTCTTCCCCCCAGTCTCTCTCTCTCTTCCCCCCAGTCTCTCTCTCTCTTCCCCCCAGTCTCTCTCTCTCTCTCTTCCCCCCAGTCTCTCTCTCTCTCTCTTCCCCCCAGTCTCTCTCTCTCTCTCTTCCCCCCAGTCTCTCTCTCTCTCTTCCCCCCAGTCTCTCTCTCTCTCTCTCTTCCCCCAGTCTCTCTCTCTCTCTTCCCCCAGTCTCTCTGTGATGAAATATGCCTTCATCAACCCATGTGTTTTACCTGCTTGTATTTTACCTGCTTGTATTTTACCTGCTTGTATTGTGAACCGCCCCCTTTTGTCCCTATTGTGTGTACTGGCTACGCCCCTGTTTTTTGCCATATAAAGGTCTCAGGAGCTGTATGAGTCATTTACTACCAGACGAACCCGATGTGGGAAGACCTGCTATACTGCTATGTTCTTAGTGATTAAAAGCCTTCAGTTGAATCCTTGTCTTTGAGTCATTGATGGCACATCACTCTCTCTCTCTCTCTCTCTCTCTCTTCCCCCCAGTCTCTCTTTCTCTCTTCCCCCCAGTCTCTCTCTCTCTCTTCCCCAGTCTCTCTCTCTCTCTTCCCCGTCTCTCTCTCTCTCTTCCCCCGAGTCTCTCTCTCTCTTCTGCCCAGTCTCTCTCTCTCTCTTCCCCACAGTCTCTCTCTCTCTCTTCCCCCCAGTCTCTCTCTCTCTTCCCCCCAGTCTCTCTCTCTCTCGCTCTCTTCTCCATGTATTGATTTCTTTGTGGGTTCAATGACGAGACATTTATGAAAGTGAATGACTTTTAATCTAAAGCTTGTTCAACTCTTTTATACAGCTTTTACAGGAGACACGATGCTTGTGAAGCATCTAGAACGAAACTGAAACTAAACTAACTCCCTTGCTTGTCTCGGTCACATGCCCTCTGCTGCTCAGGCACAAGCAATCAATACATGCAAACATGCTATTAAGGCATCATAATCGAACAGGCAAATACCATCTCTATTTGCTGATATCATTACATCTCCTTTTCTTAAAACAAAAGTAATTTACTTTGAACTAACAACATGTTTTCTTTGTATTAATCTGCATTTTAACTGTAACACTTAATGAACTTACATTATCATTATCATGATCAAGGTTTTTTAACCTTGCTTTGTGTGTTCACATGAAATATGTCAATACACTAGAATTTGAAGAAAGAATAAGATAACATTACTTCCTTCTATAACAATAGTCCTTAAATTTGCTCAATGAGTCTCTCAGGAGGCTTCACGTGTCTTGAGGATTTTCTGATTGATTGTCCTTGAATCTGAGTTGTTGCCTCAGATGATTGGTTCTCAGCTGTGTGATCAGGTTGTTCAACAGTATCAGTCTCTTGACCTGCTGTGGCTGGTCCCATGAGAAGATCTCGACGATTTCTTCTCAGAACAGCACCCTCATCTGTCTGAATGGTGTATGATCTTGGTTGAACTTCACTCAGGACAGTTCCCTTCTGAGTCCATGTGTTTGTTTTGTCTTTGAACCTTACTTGGTCACCAGTCTGGAGTTCAGGTAGGTTTTGTGTTCCTCTGTCATAGTAGTACTTTTGCTTTTCTTTCTGTTGTTCTTTGAACTTCCTCACTTTCTCCCCCTCTTTTGTTTTCAGGAGGTTCTCCGGGATGGGTAGGTTTGACCTTAGCCGACGTCCCATCAGGAGTTGGGCTGGTGACATACCACACTCGAGCGGCGTTGTGCGGTATACAAGCATGCTTTGGTAGAAGTCAGTTCCACTGTCTTTTGCCTTGTACTTCAGTCTTTTCACTGTGTTTGCGGGCTCTCCTGGGTCAACAGCTCTGGACAACGTGTCTGCTGTATACATCAGCTTACCCGGTGTGTACGCAACATTCAGTTCATCATAGACTGTCTCTCCTTCGCTTTCCACAATGAGGACTCTCTTTACCAGGTTCAGTCTCTCACAGGCTTTTAAACCTAATATGGCTTGCACATCATTTGGCACCACGATTAATGCTAGCGTGTGCTCTCTGTCCTTGTGTGTTACTTTGACAATGCATCTTCCTTTCACTGGCATATCAGTACCTGAGTATCCTGTCACTTTCACTTTTATTCCATGTATCTTTGGTCTGGGTCTAATTTTCTTAAAATCAGTCTCTGATATCACATTAACTTGTGCTCCAGTATCCAATTTAAATGGAATGTGTATGTCATTCACTTTTAGTGTCAACATCCAGTCTCTTTCTTCTTTTTTGTTTTCAGACACAACATCTACATTGAACTCCTCTATCTCGCTTTCATCTACTGTATGGACCTTGCTTTGTTGCGCTTGGTTCTTACAGCAACGGGCATAATGGTTGTTTTTGTTGCAACTATTGCATGTTTTACCATATGCTGGACACTTTTTTGGTGTATGCTGTGTACCGCATCGACTACATGACTTTCGATTGTCCCTTTCATTTTCGTTCGCTGGCCACGCCTCTTTTTTCACATTGGCACTCGTTTTGTTAAACGGTTTGTGTCCGTTCTTACTCACTGCATCCACGTTGCAGCTACTGTCACTGAACAGCTCCTTTGCCTGCAACTTCACAGTCTCTGTAGCCCTACACAGTGCTATGGCTTTTCCCAGGTCTAGATCTTGCTCTCTTAGCAGTCTTTCCCTTAGACCATTATCTGGAATACCACACACCAGTCTGTCTTTTATCAGCGAGTCTGTCAGTCCCCCAAATTCACACGATTTGCTTCTGTTTCTCAGTTCAGTCACATACTGATCAATAGTCTCACCCGTTTTCTGAACACATGTGAAAAATCTGTGCCTCTCAAATGTCACGTTACGTTTAGGTATGCAGTAGGCCTCAAACTGTTCCATTATTTTATCTAGCTTCATATTGTCTCCATTAGCAGCGAATGTGACGTTATTATACACCTCCAGCGCTTCATCACCCACGACATGTAAGAACAGTGATGATTTCCTTTTATTACTTTTCTCGTCAGCTCCGATTGCTGATAAATACAACCCCACACGTTGTTTAAACCTTCTCCAATTTTCAGCCACATTACCTGTCAACAGAAGCGTCACCGGTGGGAGTAAACCTTCCATTTTTCACTTAGTTAGCTATTCTCCAATGGTAAGCAACGATGTTCTCTTTTTGGCTTGGTAATCTGTGGAGAGCTGATTTAACTTCAGATTTTTTCTCTTCATCTCTTTCAATCACTTCTGACACCATGTATTGATTTCTTTGTGGGTTCAATGATGAGACATTTATGAAAGAGAATGACTTTTAATCTAAAGCTTGTTCAACTCTTTTATACAGCTTTTACAGGAGACACGATGCTTATGAAGCATCTAGAATGAAACTGAAACTAAACTAACTCACTTGCTTGTCTCGGTCACATGCCCTCTGCTGCTCAGGCACAAGCAAACAATACATGCAAACATGCTATTAAGGCATCATAATCGAACAGGCAAATACCATCTCTATTTGCTGATATCATTACACTCCCCAGTCTCTCTCTCTCTCTCTCTCTCTTCCCCCAGTCTCTCTCTCTCTCTTCCCCCCAGCCTCTCTCTCTCTCTTCCCCCCAGCCTCTCTCTCTCTCTCTATTCCCCCCAGTCTCTCTCTCTCTCTTCCCCCCAGTCTCTCGCTCTCTCTTCCCGCCAGTCTCTCTCTCTCTCTCCACACTAGTCTCTCTCTCTCTCTCTCTCTTACCCCCAGTCTCCCTCTCTCTTCCCCCCAGTCTCTCTCTCTCTCTCTTCCCCCCAGTCTCTCCCTCTCTCTCTCTCTTCCTCCCAGTCTCTCTCTCTCTCTCTTCCCCCCAGTCTCTCTCTCTCTCTCTCCCCCCGTTTCTCTCTCTCTCTCTTCCCCCAGTCTCTCTCTCTCTCTCTTCCCCCCAGTCTCGCTCTCTCTCTCTTCCCCCCAGTCTCTCTCTCTCTTCCCCGAGTCTCTCTCTCTCTCTCTTCCCCCCAGTCTCTCTCTCTCTTCCTTCTCCCCAGTCTCTCTCTCTCTTCCCCCCGTCTCTCTCTCTCTTGCCCCCAGTCTCTCTCTCTCTTCCCCCCAGTCGCTCTCTCTCTTCCCCCCAGACTCTCTCTCTCTTCCCCCCCAGTCGCTCTCTCTCTTCCCCAGTCTCTCTCTCTCTTCCCCCCAGTCTCTCTCTCTCTCTCTCTCTTCCCCCCAGTCTCTCTCTGCCTCTCTCTTCCCCCCAGTCTCTCTCTCTCTTCCCCCAGTCTCTCTCTCTCTCTTTCCCCCCCAGTCTCTCTCTCTCTCTCCCCCCCAGTCTTTCTCTCTCTCTCTTACCCCCAGTCTCTCTCTCTCTCTCTCTTCCCCCCCAGTCTCCCTCCCTCTTCCCCCCAGTCTCACTCTCTCTCTCTTCCCCCCAGTCTCTCTCTCTCTCACTCTTCCCCCAGTCTCTCTCTCTCTCTCTCAATTCAATTCAATTCAATTCAAATCGCTTTATTGGCATGACAAGTTACATCTTATGTTGCCAAAGCATCGAAAAACATTCATGTTTGTTTACAAAAATACAGATCTATCCATACAGTGTATAAACAGATATATCCCTGAGTGTATAAATATACTTTCATATAATTTATATATACTCTTTTCTTATATTTAGTGGTTGTCCCTCTGTTTATGGCAAGCTGTAACATAGTGTGCCGCTAGTGTTACACAATTTCTCTCTTCCCCTAGTAGGTACGGGAGTTTTTGGTCGTCATTCAAATTTCTGAATTCCGGCCATATTTTTGTGAATTTTGGGTAGAAATTCTCCCTTATGCCCTGATATTTTCTACAAGCTGTGAGGAAGTGCATCTCTGTCTCCACCACTCCCTGACGGCAGTGAGAGCATATCCTGTCCTCTCTTGGTAGCCGGGTCTGCCTGTGTCTACCTTTTTCGATTGCCAGGTTATGTTCACTAAGTCTGTACATTGTCAAGGTTTTTCTCAGTTTGCTATCCTTTACCATGGTCAGGTAATCAGCCATGTTGTATTGTCTGTTTAGGGCCAAGTAGCAATTGAGTTTGCTTTGGGTTTTTGTTGTTTCTACCCAATATGACAGATATTTTTCCTTTTGCTTAGCAACGATTGTGTTGGGTCGAATTCTTTGTGTTACGCTGTCACTGTCCTGGGGCTGGTTATTGTTAGTAGTGTTAGTAGTTACTTCACTGAGTCCCAGGACTAGTTGACTGAGGGTATTCTTCTTTATGGTCCTCTCTTGGCATTTCAGGGCTTCGTAATGATAGCATTGGGGGTTGCTCATTTCTAGGTGTTTCCAAAATTTGGTGGCTCTTTTTTGGATCGTGATTATTAATGGATATTGGCCTAGTTCTGCCCTGCATGCATTGTTTACGGTTTTCCTTTGAGTCCGGAGGATACTTTTACAGAATTCTGCATGTAGGATCTCAATTGGGTGTTTGTCCCATATTGCAAATTCTTGTTGTGGTAGTGGTCCCCACACCTCACTGCCATAGAGTGCAATTGGTTCAATTACTGATTTGAAAATTTTGAGCCAAATGCTAATTGGAATTTCTATTTGGATTGATTTTTTAATGGCATGGAAAGCCCTTCTTGCTTTCTCTTTCAGTTCATTCACAGCCAGTTTGAAATTTCCCGTAGAACTGATTTTTAAGCCCAAGTATGTGTAGTTAGTGGTTTGTTCAATTTTGGTTGTTCCTAGTGTGAAATTTATTTTGGGTCCCTGATGTCTGGATCTTTGCTGGAAAACAAGGACTTTGGTTTTTTGGGGATTTATTGTCAGGGCCCAAGTCTGGCAGTATGACTCCAGCAGATCCAGGTTCTGCTGTGGACCCTCCTTAGTTGGTGACAGCAGAACCAGGTCGTCTGCATAGAGGAGGAATTTAACGTTGGATTCATATAGGGTGAGGCCGGGTGCTGTAGATTGTTCAAGTAGTTTTGCCAATTCATTTATGTAAATATTAAAGAGTGTCGGTGAGATTGGCGAGCCCTGCGTCACCCGCCGCCCCTGTGGGAAGTATTTGTTTGTTTGTCTCCAATTTTAACTGCACATTTGTTGTTTGTATACATTGATTTAATTACATAATATGTTTTTCCCCCTACCCCGTTTTCGATAAGTTTCTGGAATAAACCGTCATGCTAGATGGAATCGAAAGCCTTCTGGAAATCTATAAAGCATGCTTAGATTTTGCGTTTGTTTTGATGAACGTGTTTGTCAATTAGGGCCTGTAGGGTGAAAATATGATCTGATGTTCTATAGTTTGGCAGGAATCCAATTTGTCTTTTACTCAAGACATTGTGCTCCTCAAGGAAGTTTATAAGTCTTTTGTTCATGATACTACAGAATACCTTCCCCAGGTTACTGTTTACACAGATGCCTCGATAGTTATTTGGGCCGACTTTGTCCCCACTTTTGTATATGGGCGTTATGAGTCCTTTGTTCCAGATATCAGGGAAGTAACCGACACTCAGAACCAAGTTGAAGAGTTTTAGGATAGCCAGTTTCATTTTATCGTCTGTGTGTTTAATCATCTCGCTTAGTATGCCGTCTGCCCCGCAAGCTTTTCCTGGTCGCAGGTCCTTGAGTTTTTCCAAAAGTTCTTTTTCTGTTATTATGGAGTCTAGCGGGTTTTGGTTATCTTTTATGGCCATTTCGAGCTTTTCCAGTTTTTTGCATATTTGGTATTGCTCTGGCCTTAGTGTGTTTTTCTGGTATAATTTTTCAAAGTGGTTTTCCCATGTGTCTCCATTTTGAATGGCCAATTCGTCGTGTTGTTTTTTGTGTAATGTATTCCAGTTGTCCCAGAAACAATTGGAATCAATGGATTCCTCAATGGAGCTGAGTGTATTCTTAATATATTGCTCTTTTTTGGTTCTGAGTGTGTTTCTGTATTGTGTTAGTGTCTGACAATAAGTAAGACATAATTCCTCGTTTTCTGGATGTCTGTGTTTTTGGTTTGATATTTTTCTAAGTTTTTTCCTCATGTTATGGCAATCTGGGTCAAGCCATTTTTCATAGTTTTTTGTTTTGGGTTTGTTCTTGCGAGCTTTCAAGTTTGACCTTGTTGCCAAATTATCAAAAATATTGTTTAGGTTATTCACTGCCCGGTTTACGCCTTCTTCTCTCTTCCCCCAGTCTCTCTCTCTCTTCCCCCCAGTCTCTCTCTCTCTCTCCCCCCAGTCTCTCTCTCTCTCTCTTCCCCCCATATCTCTCTCTCTCTCTCACTCTCTTCCCCCAGTCTCTCTCTCTCCCTCTCTCTTCCCCCCAGTCTCTGTCTCTCTCTGTCTTCCCCCCAGTCTCTCTCTCTCTCTCTTCCCCATCTCGCTCTCTCTCTCTCTACTCCCCAGTCACTCCCGCTCTCTCTTCCCCCCGTCTCTCTCTCTCTTCCCCCCAGTCTCTTTCTCTCTTCCCCCAGTCTCTCTCTCTCTTCCCCCAGTCTCTCTCTTTCTTCACCCCAGTCTCTCTCTCTCTTCCCCCGAGTCTCTCTCTCTCTTCCCCCCAGTCGCTCTCTCTCTTCCCCCAGACTATCTCTCTCTTCCCCCCAGTCTCTCTCTCTCTCCCCCCAGTCTCTCTCTCTCTCTCTCTTCCCCCAGTCCCTCTCGCTCTCTCTTCCCCCCAGTCTCACTCTCTCTTCCCCCCAGTCTCTCTCTCTCTCTCTTCCCCCCAGTCTCTCTCTCTCTTCCCCCCAGTCTCTCTCTCTCTCTTCGCCCCAGCCTCTCTCTCTCTTCCCCCAGTCTCTCTCTCCCTTCCCCCAGTCTCTCTCTCTCTTCCCCCCAGTCTCTCTCTCTCTTCCCCGCAGTCTCTCTCTCTCTTCCCCCCCAGTCGCTCTCTCTCTTCCCCCCAGACTCTCTCTCTCTTCCCCCCAGTCTCTCTCTCTCTCCCCCCAGTCTCTCTCTCTCTCTCTCTTCCCCCCAGTCTCTCTCTCTCTCTCTTCCCCCCAGTCTCTCTCTCTCTCTCTCTTCCCCCCAGTCTCTCTCTCTCTCTTCCCCCCAGTCTCTCTCTCTCTCTCTCCCCCCCAGTCTCTCTCTCTCTCTCTCTTCCCCCCAGTCTCCCTCTCTCTTCCCCCCAGTCTCCCTCTCTCTTCCCCCCAGTCTCTCTCTCTCTCTCTTCCCCCAGTCTCTCTCTCTCTCTCTCTCTTCCCCCCAGTCTCTCTCTCTCTCTCTTCCCCCCAGTCTCTCTCTCTCTCTCTCTTCCCCCCAGTCTCTCTCTCTCTTCCCCCCGGTCTCTCTCTCTCTCTTCCCCCGGTCTCTCTCTCTCTCTTCCCCCAGTCTCTCTCTCTCTCTTCCCCCAGTCTCTCTCTCTCTCTTCCCCCCAGTCTCTCTCTCTCTTCCCCCCAGTCTCTCTCTCTCTTCCCCCCAGTCTCTCTCTCTCTCTTCCCCCAGTCTCTCTCTCTCTCTTCCCCCCAGTCTCGCTCTCTCTCTCTTCCCCCCAGTCTCTCTCTCTCTCTCTCTTCCCCCCAGTCTCTCTCTCTCTCTCTCTCTTCCCCCCAGTCTCTCTCTCTCTCTCTTCCCCCCAGTCTCTCTCTCTCTTCCCCCCAGTCTCTCTCTCTCTCTTACCCCCAGTCTCTCTCTCTCTCTTCCCCCCAGTCTCTCTCTCTCTTCCCCCCGTCTCTCTCTCTCTCTTCCCCCCAGTCTCTCTCTCTCTCTCTCTCTTCCCCCAGTCTCTCTCTGCCTCTCTCTTCCCCCCAGTCTCTCTCTCTCTTCCCCCCAGTCTCTCTCTCTCTCTTCCCCCCCAGTCTCTCTCAGTTCAGTTGAGTTCAGTTCAAATGCTTTATTGGCATGAAAGTTTACAGAGAACCATATTGCCAAAGCTTACATAGCAAAAAGGTACAGTTTTCCAACATTCTGTAGGTGTCAATCGATTTGACATTTGTTGGGTACATACAATATTACTTTTAAACAATATTAATTTTAAACAGTCTTTGTACTTCATTTGGTACGTTCAATATTAATTTTAAACAGTCTTAATTTTAAACAGTCCTCAGGTTGTGACATGTTGTTACATATTTGGCCCCAAGGTATGGTTTGTCTCCTTCTCCTAGGACCAATCTCAATTTTGACAGGTCATCCAATTCCTTGAAATCTGGGGTTGTTTGGCTTAGCTTGTTGAATAATATGTTTCTTGATGTGTTGAATTTTTCGCATTTTAGGAGGAAATGCATCTCTGTTTCAACCTCGCCGGCCAGACATTGATCGCATATTCTATTCTCTCTAGGCTGCCAGGATTTCTTGTATCTGCCTTTTTCAATTTCCAGTTGGTGGTCGCTTAGTCTGTACCTGGTGAGGGTCTGCCTCTGTTTTGTGTCTCTGATGGTTGTGAGGTAGTCTGCCAGTTTATATTCTCTTTTTAGGGCCCGGTAACATTCTAATCTGCTTTGGCTTTCGGTTATTTTGTTCCAATGTTCCAGGTAGGTTTCTTTGCATTTTTTAATGATTTGGTTCACTCGGATTGGTGTTTGGACGGCTGTGTTGGTCTGGGGCTGGTCAGGGTCCGGCTGAGTACTTAGTTTCAGTAGCAGCTGACTCAGGGGACTCTTTTCTGGGTTTAGCTCTTGGGTCTGAAAGGCTTTGAAATGAAGGGTGTCTGGGGAGCTAGATTTGAGGTGATTTAGGAAGTTTAGTGCTCGTTTTTGGATGTTTATTATCAGTGGGTATCTGCCTAGTTCGGCTCTGCATGCATTTGTTGGCGTTTTTCTTTGGGTGCGAAGGATGCTTCGGCAGAATTCTGCATGTAGGGCTTCTATTGTGTGTTTTTCCCATTTAGTGTAGCTTTGGTGATTTACCGGGCCCCATACTTCACTACCGTACAGTGCAATGGGCAGGATTATGCTGTCAAATATTTTGAGCCAGATTTTGATTGGGATTTGGATGTTGTAGAATTTTCTTTTTATTGCATATAGGGCTCTTCGTGCTTTTTCTTTTAGTGCATTCACTGCTATGCTGAAGCTCCCTGATGCAGTAATAGTTTGACCAAGGTAGGTGTAGCTCATAGTGTGTCCTATAGTGGTATCACTGAGGGTAAACTGGTATTTGTTTTCCTGACATCTGGGCCTTTTTTGAAAAATCATGATGTTGGTTTTCTTTAGATTTACTGTTAGAGCCCAATTTTGGCAGTATTTGTCGAGTAGGTCTAGTTGTTGCTGTAATCCCTGTTCTGTGGGAGACAGCAGAACCAGGTCGTCCGCATAGAACAGGGATTTCACTTCTCCATCCAGGAGACGGAGACCTGGTGACTCGCTTTGCTCCAGCATGTCTGCTAATTCATTTATGTATATGTTGAACAGGGTCGGGCTCAAATTGCAGCCCTGCCGGATGCCTCTTCTCTGGGTGAAGAAATCGGTGCGTTTGTCTCCAATTTTGACCCCGCATTTGTTTTTCAGATACATTGATTTAATAAGGTCATAGACTTTGCCCCCTATTCCACACTGAAGAAGTTTATAATAGAGCCCTTCGTGCCATATAAAGTCAAAGGCTTTCTTGAAGTCGATGAAACAGGCGAATATTTTCCCATTTTTTGTTTGGTGTATATGTTTTTCAATGAGGGTGTGAAGGGTATAGATATGGTCGGCGGTGCGGTGTTTTGGAAGAAAGCCTATTTGGTTTTTTCTGAGGATATTATGTTTGTTAAGAAAATCAAGTAATCTACTATTTAGAATACTGCAGAATAACTTCCCTAGACAACTGTTGACACAGATGCCGCGGTAGTTATTTGGGTCTGATTTGTTTCCACTTTTATATATGGGGGAGATTAGTCCTTGGCACCAGATATCGGGAAAACAGCCTGAACGTAATATGATGTTGAATAATTTGAGTACCGCACCCTGCATCTCCATATTGCTGAACTTGAGCATTTCATTTTTGATGTTGTCTGGGCCACAGGCTTTCTTTAGGTGGAGAGATTTTGTTTTTGTGGCCAGTTCTTTCCATGTGATTGGGGAGTCTAGAGGGTTTTGGTTGTCTTTAATTGTTGCTTCTAATGTGTGGAGTTTTTCTGTGACCTGATGTTGACTTGGGTTTGTTTCGTTTATTGGGATGTCTTTGTAGAGGTTTTCAAAATGTGTTCTCCAGATGTCGCCATCTTGGATTGGTAATGCTTGCAATTGTGTTGTACTCAGGTTATTCCACATTTCCCAGAATTGTTTTGGATTGGTGGAGTTTTCAATTTCTTCGAGTATTTTGTGGGTATAGTTTTGTGTTTTGTTCCTAATGGTGTGTTTATATCTTTTGAGGGTTTCATTGTATCTAGTACGTAGGTCCGGATTGTTTGGTTGGCGATGCTTTTGGTTTGATATTTTTCTCAGGTCTTTTCTGGCATTTTTGCATTCGTGGTCAAACCATTTCTTATTTTTATTTTGTCTTTTGTGACGCTTCCTCTTCTGTTTCACAAGGTCGGCTTTTACAGCTGCCTCATGGAAGATCATATTTATATCCTCTATGGCCATGTTTATACCATCTCTGGTGATCTCGTATGGGTTTTCTTTAAATTTTGATATTTTACTTGTGAGATCAGGTGACTTTAGTGCTGTGATGAATTTTTCTCCACTGTCTGGGGCCCATCTGTATGTCTGGTTTATTTTATGGAGCTTACTGGGTTCTTTTTTTGTGTCTGTAGTTTGGGCAGAAAGTTTAAGGTACATATTTATTTGGTTATGGTCTGAGAGGGGGGATTGCTGCCTGACAGTGAATGAGTTGATATCGCAGGGGTCCAGGTCAGTGATTGTATAGTCCACCACACTAGACCCAAGAGTTGAGGAGTATGTGAGTCTCCCTAGGGAGTCCCCTCTGAACCTACCATTAACTATGTACAGGCCTAAGGCTCGGCAGAGTTGCACTACCTCCCTACCGCTTTTATTTATTTCACGATCAAGGTTGTTCCGATTTGCGATGACTGGTGTGACATCTAAAGGGGTCTGGCCAAACACATGGTTGTTTCCCTGTGGGTCTATGAAGTCAGGTTCACAACCGGTCCTTGCATTTAGGTCCCCACATATTATCACCTTTCCTTGGGCCTGGAAATGGCTGATTTCCATGTGGAGAGTATCAAATAACTCCTCTTCGAAATATGGCGATTCTATTGGAGGTATGTAGATCGCACATAAGTAAACATCTTTTTTTGCTATTCCTATATTTTTATCTAGTTTTAGCCATACGTGTGATTTTCCCTGTTTTACCGGTGAGATGTGTTTGTCCAGTTCCCCCTTATACCACACCAATATTCCCCCGGAGGTTCTGCCCTTGCGTGTTTTAGTGTTCTTTACTGAGGGCACAATGATTTCATGGTACATTGGAGGACAGTGGGTCGGCACGTCCTTTTGGCACCATGTTTCTGTTAACACAATTATATCAATGTCTTTTATAGCTTTTAGGAATTCAGGGTCTGTACTCTTTGTATCAAAAGTTGAGGAGCGGAGGCCCTGGATATTCCAGCCGCTTATGTGGAAAGAACGCATTTATATAGTTCAATAAAACGAAATAAAATGGACCTATTTTGTGGGATGAGTGTGGAAACACTATTTTCTATAATGCTAAATGATGATTTAGTATAAATTTCATGAGGCATGCACATATATCTATCTAATAATAGTAATAATACTGATCAATAATGATAATGATAAATAACAATATTAATAATTTCTCCGGCTTTCTATCAGGCTGTTCAGCATCGTCATGATCTTTCTCAGTTCTTGGTCTACTGTCTGTGGTCTCTCTCTCTATTCCCCCCAGTCTCTCTCTCTCTCTCTTCCCCCCAGTCTCCCTCTCTCTCTCTCTTCCCCCCAGTCTCTCTCTCTCTCTCTGTTCCCTCCAGTCTCTCTCTCTCTCTCTCTTCCCCCAGTCTCTCTCTCTCTCTCTTCCCCCCGTCTCTCTCTCTCTCTCTCTCTTCCCCCCAGTCTCTCTCTCTCTCTCTTCCCCCCAGTCTCTCTCTCTCTCTCTTCCCCCCAGTCTCTCTCTCTCTCTCTTCCCCCCGGTCTCTCTCTCTCTCTTCTCCCCGGTCTCTCTCTCTCTCTTCCCCCAGTCTCTCTCACTCTCTTCCCCCAGTCTCTCTCTCTCTCTTCCCCCCAGTCTCTCTCTCTCTTCCCCCCCAGTCTCTCTCTCTCTCTTCCCCCCAGTCTCTCTCTCACTCTTCCCCCCAGTCTTGCTCTCTCTCTCTTCCCCCAGTCTCTCTCTCTCTCCTCCCCCCAGTCTCTCTCTCTCTCTTCCCCCCAGTCCAATTCCAATTCCAATTCCAATTAAAATGCTTTATTGGCATGAAAGTTTACAGAGAACTATATTGCCAAAGCTTACATAGCAAAAAGGTACAGTTTTCCAACTTCTTCTCTCTCTCTTCCCCCCAGTCTCTCTCTCTCTCTTCCCCCCAGTCTCTCTCTCTCTTCCCCCCAGTCTCTCTCTCTCTCTTCCCCCAGTCTCTCTCTCTCTTCCCCCCAGTCTCTCTCTCTCTCTTCCCCCCAGTCTCTCTCTCTGTCTCTCTCTTCCCCCCAGTCTCTCTCTGCCTCTCTCTTCCCCCCAGTCTCTCTCTCTCTTCCCCCCAGTCACTCTCTCTCTCTTCCCCCTCAGCCTCTCTCTCTCTCTATCTCTCTATTCCCCCCAGTCTCTCTCTCTTTCTCTTCCCCCCAGTCTCCCTCTCTCTCTCTCTTCCCCCCAGTCTCTCTCTCTCTGTTCCCTCCAGTCTCTCTCTCTCTCTCTCTTCCCCCAGTCTCTCTCTCTCTCTCTCCCCCCAGTCTTTCTCTCTCTCTCTTATCCCCAGTCTCTCTCTCTCTCTCTCTTCCCCCCAGTCTCCCTCCCTCTTCCCCCCAGTCTCACTCTCTCTCTCTTCCCCCCAGTCTCTCTCTCTCTCACTCTTCCCCCAGTCTCTCTCTCTCTCTCTCAATTCAATTCAATTCAAATCGCTTTATTGGCATGACAAGTTACATCTTATGTTGCCAAAGCATCGAAAAACACTCATGTTTGTTTACAAAAATACAGATCTATCCATACAGTGTATAAACAGATATATCCCTGAGTGTATAAATATACTTTCATATAATTTATATATACTCTTTTCTTATATTTAGTGGTTGTCCCTCTGTTTATGGCAAGCTGTAACATAGTGTGCCGCTAGTGTTACACAATTTCTCTCTTCCCCTCGTAGGTATGGGAGGTTTTGGTCGTCATTCAAATTTCTGAATTCCGGGCATATTTTTGTGAATTTTGGGTAGAAATTCTCCCTTATGCCCTGATATTTTCTACAAGCTGTGAGGAAGTGCATCTCTGTCTCCACCACTCCCTGACTGCAGTGAGAGCATATCCTGTCCTCTCTTGGTAGCCGGGTCTGCCTGTGTCTACCTTTTTCGATCGCCAGGCTATGTTCACTAAGTCTGTACATTGTCAAGGTTTTTCTCAGTTTGCTATCCTTTACCATGGTCAGGTAATCAGTCATGTTGTATTGTCTGTTTAGGGCCAAGTAGCATTTGAGTTTGCTTTGGGTTTTTGTTGTTTCTGCCCAATATGACAGATATTTTTCCTTTTGCTTTGCGACGATTGTGTTGGGTCAAATGCTTTGTGTTACGCTGTCACTGTCCTGGGGCTGGTTATTGTTAGTAGTGTTAGTAGTTACTTCACTGAGTCCCAGGACTAGTTGACTGAGGGTATTCTTCTTTATGGTCCTCTCTTGGCATTTCAAGGCTTCGTAATGATAGCAGTGGGGGTTGCTCATTTCTAGGTGTTTCCAAAATTTGTTGGCTCTTTTTTGGATAGTGATTATTAGTGGATATTGGCCTAGTTCTGTCCTGCATGCATTGCTTATGGTTTTCCTTTGAGTCCGGAGGATACTTTTACAGAATTCTGCATGTAGGATCTCAATTGGATGTTTGTCCCATTTTGCAAATTCTTGTTGTGTTAGCGGTCCCCACACCTCAGTGCCATAGAGTGCAATTGGTTCAATTACTGATTTGAAAATTTTGAGCCAAATGCTATTTGGGATTTCTATTTGGATTGATTTTTTTATGGCATAGAAAGCCCTTCTTGCTTTCTCTTTCAGTTCATTCACAGCCAGATGAAAATTTCCCGTAGAACTGATTTTTAAGCCCAAGTATGTGTAGTTAGTGGTTTGATCAATTTTGGTTGTTCCTAGTGTGAAATTTATTTTGGGTCCCTGATGTCTGGATCTTTGCTGGAACACAAGGACTTTGTTTTTTCGGGGATTTATTGTCACGGCCCAGGTCTGGCAGAATGACTCCAGCAGATCCAGGTTCTGCTGTAGACCCTGCTTAGTTGGTGACAGCAGAACCAGGTCATCTGCATAGAGGAGGAATTTAACCTTGGATTCATATAGGGTGAGGCCAGGTGCTGTAGATTGTTCAAGTAGTTTTGCCAATTCATTTATGTAAATATTAAAGAGTGTCGGTGAGATGGGCGAGGCCTGCGTCACGACCCGCCCCTGTGGGAAGTATTTTGTTTGTTTGTCTCCAATTTTAACTGCACATTTGTTGTTTGTATACATTGATTTAATTACATCATATGTTTTTCCCCCTACCCCGCTTTCGATAATTTCAGGAATAAACCGTCGTGCCAGATGGAATCGAAAGCCTCTGAAAATCTATAAAGCATGCGTAGATTTTGCTTTTGTTTTGATGAACGTGTTTGTCAATTAGGGTCTGTAGGGTGAAGATATGATCTGATGTTCCATAGTTTGGCAGGAATCCAATTTGGCTTTTACTCAAGACATTGTGCTCCTCAAGGAAGTTTATAAGTCTTTTGTTTATGATACTACAGAATACCTTCCCCAGGTTACTGTTTACACAGATGCCTCGATAGTTATTTGGGTCGACTTTGTCCCCACTTTTGTATATGGGCATTATGAGTCCTTTGTTCCAGATATCAGGGAAGTAACCGACACTCAGAACCAAGTTGAAGAGTTTTAGGATAGCCAGTTTCATTTTATCGTCTGTGTGTTTAATCATCTCGCTTAGTATGCCGTCTGCACCGCAAGCTTTTCCTGGTCGCAGGTCCTTGAGTTTTTCAACTAGTTCTTTTTCTGTTATTATGGAGTCTAGCGGGTTTTGGTTATCTTTTATGGCCATTTCGAGCTTTTCCAATTTTTTGCATATTTGGTGTTGCTCTGGCCTTAGTGTGTTTTTCTGGTATAATTTTTCAAAGTGGTTTTCCCATGTGTCTCCATTTTGAATGGCCAATTCGTCATGTTGTTTTTTGCGTAATGTATTCCAGTTGTCCCAGAAACAATTGGAATCAATGGATTCCTCAATGGAGCTGAGTGTATTCTTAATATACTGCTCTTTTTTGGTTCTGAGTGTGTTTCTGCATTGTGTTAGTGTCTGACAATAAGTAAGGCGTAATTCCTCGTTTTCCGGCTGTCTGTGTTTTTGGTTTGATATTTTTCTAAGTTTTTTCCTCATGTTATGGCAATCTGGGTCAAGCCATTTTTCATAGTTTTTTGTCTTGGGTTTGTTCTTGCGAGCTTTCAAGTTTGACCTTGTTGCCAAATTATCAAAAATATTGTTTAGGTTATTCACTGCCCGGTTTACGCCTTCTTTATTGTGAGTGTATATGTTATCCACTTCCCCCCAGTCTCTCTCTCTCTCTTCCCCCCAGTCTCTCCCTCTCTCTTCCCCCCAGTCTCACTCTCTCTCTTCCCCCCAGTCTCTCTCTCTCTCTTCCCCCCAGTCTCTCTCTCTCTCTTCCCCCCAGTCTCTCTCTCTCCCCCCGGTCTCTCTCTCTCTCTCTCTTCCCCCCAGTCTCTCTCTCTCTCTCTTCCCCCAGTCTCTCTCCTCTCTCTCTTCCCCCCAGTCTCTCTCTCTCTCTCTTCCCCCCGTCTCTCTCTCTCTCTCTCTTCCCCCCAGTCTCTCTCTCTCTCTCTCTCTTCCCCCCAGTCTCTCTCTCTCTCTCTCTTCCCCCAGTCTCTCTCTCTCTCTCTCCCTCCCAGTCTCTCTCTCTCTCTCTTCCCCCCAGTCTCCCTCTCTCTTCCCCCAGTCTCTCTCTCTCTCTTCCCCCCAGTCTCTCTCTCTCTCTTCCCCCAGTCTCTCTCTCCCTCTCTTCCCCCAGTCTCTCTCTCACTCTCTTCCCCCCAGTCTCTCTCTCTCTCTTCCCCCCAGTCTTTCTCTCTCTCTCTTCCCGCCAGTCTCTCTCTCTCTCTCTTCCCCTAGTCTCTCTCTCTCTCTTCCCCCAGTCTCTCTCTCTCTCTTCCCCCCAGTCTCTCTCTCTCTCTTCCCCCAGTCTCTCTCTCTCTCTTCCCCCAGTCTCTCTCTCTCTCTTCCCCCAGTCTCTCTCTCTCTCTCTTCCCCCGAGTCTCTCTCTCTCTCTTCCCCCCAGTCTCTCTCTCTCTTCCCCCCAGGCTCTCTCTCTTCCCCCCAGTCTCTCTCTCTCTCGCTCTCTTCTCCCCAGTCTCTCTCTCTCTCTCTCTCTCTTCCCCCCAGTCTCTCTCTCTCTCTTCCCCCCAGCCTCTCTCTCTTCCCCCCAGTCTCTCTCTCTCTTCCCCCCAGTCTCTCTCTCTCTTCCCCCCAGTCTCTCTCTTCCCCCCAGTCTCTCTCTCTCTCTCTCTCTCTCTTCTCCCCAGTCTCTCTCTCTCTCTCTCTCTCTCTCTTCCCCCCAGTCTCTCTCTCTCTCTTCCCCCCAGCCTCTCTCTCTCTCTTCCCCCCAGCCTCTCTCTCTCTCTCTATTCCCCCCAGTCGCTCTCTCTCTCTCTCTTCCCCCGAGTCTCTCTCTCTCTCTCTCTTCCCCCCAGTCTCTCTCTCTTCCCCCAGTCTCTCTCTCAATTCAATTCAATTCAATTCAAATCGCTTTATTGGCATGATAAGGTACTTCTTATGTTGCCAAAGCATCGAAATACATTTATGGTTGAACACATAAACGCTGATCTATTCATACATTGTATAAACAGATATATCCCTGAGTGTATAAATATACATTCGTATAATTTGTATATACTCTTTTCTTAGGTTTACTGGTTGTCCCTCTGTTTATGGCAAGCTGTAACATAGTGTGCCGCTAAGGTAACACAGTTTCTCTGTTCTCCTAGTAGGTATGGGAGTTTTTGGTCGTCATTCAAATTTCTGAATTCGGGGCATATTTGTGTGAATTTTTGGTAGAAATTCTCCCTGATGCCCTGATATTTTCCACACGCTGTGAGGAAGTGCATCTCTGTCTCCACCACTCCCTGACAGCAGTGAGAGCATATCCTGTCCTCTCTTGGCAGCTGGGTCTGTCTGTGTCTGCCTTTTTCGATGGCCAGGCTATGTTCACTAAGTCTGTACCTTGTCAAGGTTTTTCTCAGTTTGCTATCCTTTACCATGGTCAGGTATTCAGCCATGTTGTATTGTCTGTTTAGTGCCAAGTAGCAATTGAGCTTTTTTGGGGTTTTTGTTGTTTCTGCCCAATATGACAGGTATTTTTCCTTTTGCTTAGTGACAATTGTGTTGGGTCGAATTCTCTGTGCTACGATGTCACTGTCCTGGGGCTGGTTATTGTTAGTAGTGTTAATGGTTGCTTCACTGAGTCCCAGGACTAGTTGACTGAGGGTATTCTTCTTTATGGTCCTCTCTTGGCATTTCAGGGCTTCGTAATGATAGCAGTGGGCGTTGCTTATTTTTAGGTGTTTCCAAAATTTGGTGGCTCTTTTTTGGATAGTAATTATTAATGGATATTGGCCTAGTTCTGCCCTGCATGCATTGTTTACGGTTTTCCTTTGAGTCCGGAGGATACTTTTACAGAATTCTGCATGTAGGATCTCAATTGGGTGTTTGTCCCATTTTGCAAATTCTTGTTGTGTTAGCGGTCCCCACACCTCGCTTCCATAGAGCGCAATTGGTTAAATTACTGATGTAAAGATTTTGAGCCAAATGCTAATTGGGATTTCTATTTGGATTGATCTTTTAATGGTATAGAAAGCCCTTCTAGCTTTCTCTTTCAGTTCATTCACAGCCAGACGAAAATTTCCCGTAGAGCTGATTTTTAAGCCCAAGTATGTGTAGTGAGTGGTTTGTTCAATTTTAGTTGTTCCTAGTGTGAAATTTATTCTGGGTCCCTGATGTCTGGATCTTTGCTGGAACACAAGGACTTTGGTTTTTTGGTGGTTTATTGTCAGGGCCCAGGTCTGACAGAATGACTCCAGCAGATCCAGGTTCTGTTGTAGACCCTCCTTAGTTGGTGACAGCAGAACCAGGTCATCTGCATAGAGGAGGAATTTAACCTTGGATTCATATAGGGTGAGGCCGGGTGCTGTAGATTGTTCAAGTAGTTTTGCCAATTCATTTATGTAAATATTAAAGAGTGTCGGTGAGATGGGTGAGCCCTGCGTCACACCTCGCCCCTGTGGGAAGTATTTTGTTTGTTTGTCTCCAATTTTAACTGCACATTTATTGTTTGTATACATTGATTTAATTACATCATATGTTTTTCCCCCTACACCACTTTCAATAAGTTTCAAGAATAGACCGTCGTGCCAGATGGAATCGAAAGCCTTCTGGAAATCTATAAAGCAGGCAAAAATTTTGCTTTTGTTTTGATGAACATGTTTGTCAATTAGGGTCTGTAGGGTGAAGATATGATCTGATGTTCTATAGTTTGGTAGGAATCCAATTTGGCTTTTACTCAAGACATTGTGCTCCTCAAGGAAGTTTATAAGTCTTTTGTTTATGATACTACAGAAAACCTTCCCCAGGTTACTGTTTACACAGATGCCTCGATAGTTATTTGGGTCAACTTTGTCCGCACTTTTGTATATGGGCGTTATGAGTCCTTTGTTCCAGATATCAGGGAAGTAACCGACACTCAGAACCAAGTTGAAGAGTTTCAGTATAGCCAATTTCATTTTATCGTCCGTGTGTTTAATCATCTCGCTTAGGATGCCGTCTGCACCGCAAGCATTTCCTGGTCGCAGGTCCTTGAGTTTTTCAATTAACTCTTTTTCAGATATTATGGGGTCTATCGGGTTTTGGTTATCTTTTATGGCAAATTCTAGCTTTGCCAGTTTTTCGCATATTTGGTATTGCTCTGGGCTTAGTGTGTTTTTCTGGTATAATTTTTCAAAATGGTTTTCCCATGTGTCTCCGTTTTGAATGGCCAATTCGTCGTGTTGTTTTTTGTGTAATGTATTCCAGTTGTCCCAGAAACAATTGGAATCAATGGATTCCTCAATGGAGATGAGTGTATTCTTAATATACTGCTCTTTCTTGGTTCTGAGTGTGTTTTTGTATTGTGTTAGTGCCTGACAATAAGTAAGGCGTTATTCCTCGTTTTCTGGTTGTCTGTGTTTTTGGTTTGATATTTTTCTGAGTTTTTCCTTATGTTCTGGCAATCGGAGTCAAACCATTTTTCGTAGTTTTTTGTTTTGGGTTTGTTCTTGCGAACTTTCAAGTTTGACATTGATGCCAAATTATCAAAAATATTATTTAGGTTATTCACTGCCCGGTTTACGCCTTCTTTATTGTGTGTGTATGTATTTTCCAGAAATGTGTCCAAGAGAGCTTGAGTTGTTTGATTGCTAATTGCTTTCTGGTATTTTTCCGTGCTGTTTTTGGCCCATCTGTAAGATTTTTTAATGTTGTACAGTTTACTGGGTTGTGTTTCTGTGTTGGTTGTTTCTGTCCTTTCAACATAGGCAGTAATTTGACTGTGATCTGACAGTGTTGTTTGTGGTTTGACTGTGAATGTTCTGAAAGAGGATGGGTCTAGATCCGTAATCATATAGTCTACGGTGCTGAAGCCAAGAGGTGAGCAATAGGTGGATCTTCCTAGGAAGTCTCCCAATAACCTACCATTGACAATATACAGACCCAGGCTTCGACAGAGCTGCAGGAGCTGTTTTCCGTTAGCATTTGTCTGTTTGTCGCAGTTATGCCTGTGTGGATGGGAAGGGAGATCAAAGTGGTTATTCCTAAATATGTAATTATTCCCATGATTATTGGTGAAGTCTGGTTCTTCGCCCGTTCTTGAGTTGAGGTCCCCACATATCAACACATTTCCCTGGACCTGGAATTGGATAATCTCCCTCTCTATGTTGGAGAAGGTGTCCTCTTCGAAGTACGGGGATTCTGTCGGGGGGATATAGAGTGTGCAAATGAAAACATCTTTCATGCTAGAGATGATGCCCCTCTTAATTTTGAGCCATAAGTGGTTTTCGCCCTTTTTTATAAATTTAATGTAATTCCTAAGCTCTGCTTTAATCCAAATCAGTATGCCTCCAGATTCTCTGCCCTGGGTTACGCCTGGCAATTTATTGGAGGGGACCACCAGCTCTGTGTACCCCATGGGACAGCCAGTGTGCCCTTCTCCTCTACACCAGGTTTCCTGTAAAAAGATAATATCTAGATCTTTAATCTCATCTAGGAACTCTGGGGTCCCACTCTTCATGCCAAGCATAGAAGAGCGTAGACCTTGGATATTCCAGGTTGAGATATATAAGGATTTCATGCTAAAATTGATCTTTTACTGTGATGGGTTAAAATATGATAAATAGTGATATGTGTTTGTCGTGTCTAAATGGGGAAAAAAGAACATTTCAATTGTCTATAAATGCTGAGGATAATTGGTTACAACTTTTTCCAACAACTAGTCCTTATTTTTTCTGATCCGTAAGGCGGGAGTGGATGCTGCTGATCGCCTGCATTATGTCTCTTAATGGATTGTCTCTGCCTGTGGTATAGCGTACGCTCTGAGCACCTCTCCCTCTGCCTGGCTGGGGGTGGTCCTGTTCCCCTGTAGGACATGAGTGGTGCAGGTCCGACATTGTTGTTGTGCGTGGGGATCCTCTCTGGTCCCGGTTGGTGTGTTGGTGGTCTCTGTAGTAGTCCTGGTCTGTATCCCGTTGGTCTTTGGTGATCGGGGGGGGGGGGTCCTTTTGGGATCTGGGTGTGGACCCAGTTAAAAGCGACATCCTTCAGGTCCTTCGCAAAGACCGACATTCGGTTCCTGTGGATATGGACTTGGTCGTAAAGACATTCCACATCGAGGGTGGGGTGTTAGGCCAGGTGCACGTTATGTTTTAATTCACAGTCTCTTGCTATGCTTGCATTTATCTCGTGGATTATTTTGTTGTTGAAGTTTCTTCTCGGCAATAGTGTGGAAACCGTGATTCTAGTGTTTGGGAAGGTGTTGCTTGCCTTCTCAATCACTGATCCGAGCGATGTTGCTACCCTTTTCTGCTGGGCCCTTAGGTCATTTGTGCCGGTGTGTATTATTATGTGTTGGGGGGAGCCTAATTGGGTTTTGGTCAGCCATTCTAGGGCTCTGTCTGTTGCTGGGCACCAGAGCTTTTCTACTTTACGTCTAGGGAAGAGCCTTTTCTCCCATAGGTATTTCCCATTTGAGTCTATGAGTATTACGATGTCAGCCTTGTTGGTGTTTACTGGTTTGTGGCTTTCATCTGGACTCCCCGGTTGTGTGTTGGACCGGGGTGGTCGTGTCTGGTGTGAGCGTTCCTCTTGTGAGCGGCTCGGCTGTGGTTCCAAAGTGGTGGGGGCAGACTGGGTTTCAGTGTGCTGGTCGGTCTGTGTGGCTCCCCCTGTATTGTGGGTCTGCTGCTGTTGTTCAGTGTGAGAGTGCAGCTGCCCAGTCGGGCTCTGTACTGTCTTATCTCTAGCCTCTGGCTGCTGGGCTAATGCCGCTCTCTCTCCCCTGTGCCTCTCTTTGTCTTTCTGCAGCTCTTTCACCTGCTTCTCAAGTAAGTTCAAATCCCTCCTGTGTCTCTCCCTCTCTTGTTTTTGTTCCTGTTTTATTGCTGAAATGATGTTTTCTTGGTCGGTTTTCATTTTAAGGACCTCCTTTGTAAGTTTAACCAGCTGTGTCTCCAGCTGGTTAAATTTCTCCTTTAGTTGTACCGGGCTGTGGGGTCTCAGGGTGTGTGTCTGGTCTGAGCTGGAGGGCTCACTCACTTCCTGGCTAGGCTGCTTTTCTCTTGGTGAGCTGGAGGTGGTAGGGGGAGAGTGTGTGGCTTTCTCTCTGATATTTCCGCTGGGGCTGGTCAAATGTACCATGAGGTTGTGGGGCCCCAGGGTGTGTGTCTGGTCGGAGCTGGAGGGCTCACTCACTTCCTGGCCAGGTTGAATTACTCCAGGTGAGCTGTAAGTGGTGGGGGGAGTGTGTGTGGCTTTTTCCCTGGTAGTTACCCTGGGGCTGGTCTTTCCTTTCTCAATTATTTCTCTCAGTTTCTTGAAGGCCGTTTCGAAGTCTTTGAGGTTGCCTTGCACCATTATTGTACCGTTTCTGTACATGTTGACCGTCGTGGTTTCGCTACCAGGGTCCCCTGATTTCTTTATTTTCAGTTTGGACCCTGTAATGAAATCTGTTTGTCTTGATCCTGTATTCGTTTTGCACTCATGTATATTACCCTCCCCCACTGTGTATAGTTTCACTTCCTCTTTCCCGACTAACCTGGGAGGTTCCAGGTCTTGGCTCTTGGCTCCGCCCCTGACTTCTCTTACATAAAGATCCCAGGATCTGTATGACTCATTCCTGTGAACCAGTCGGCGTGTTGAGATGTTAGCTCTGATCTTAGTGATTAAAAGCCAACTTGTTTAAGTCTATAACTTCTAGTTTTGTGGTTATTGAAGGCCCATCAATTTTAATCACTAAAGAATACTAGGATGGATCGACTCTGTAAGAGCCATAAAAGCTTAAGAAAATACTTTAAAATAGTGGTTAAATGGCATAATACAGTTAATTTACCTGACCGACTTATTGTATGAAGAAACCCCCTATTTTCTTGCTCCAGTAGTATAGTCCGAGACACCCCCTTCATTCTTGCCATAATGGAACAGTCCCTAAGCCACACATGGGTGCAGCCGTTTTACAGCTTAAACTGCACGTGGTTGAAGGAGGCAGAAGCTGTGAGGTTTGGAGCAGTACAGTTTTTGACCGTGTTCGTTTATACGTGTTTGCTTTGTAATTCCGTTTGTTAAGTGTTATCGTAAACAGTTTAAAAGACAAAGCTACGTTTGGGAACGTTTTATTTCGACACGCGTCTACTCGTTGTTAAAAACCCCACAGCTCAGTGGCTGCCTGTTTGGAAACTAAGAAGCGCCACTACATTAGTCAAAAACTTGCTCCCTAAGAAGGAAGGGACGGAATCGTCGGCGAACGTATACCCGAATGGTCACGGAGCCAGACGACAATATAAGAAAGCGAAGGTACAGTGACTGTTACTTGCTTTGTTCATTCTATTGAGAAGCTAAATAAGAGCTGCGGGTAAAATGGCCGAGGCCTTACGGAGCCAGGAGCTTCCATCAGCCAGAAAGATTGCTGGCCAAAAGAGGGAAATAAAGCTCACCCCAAAGGCAATGGAAGAGAAGTTACATAGAAGCATAGGTGCAAGGAAGGCTAAACTAGCTCAGATAACTGGAAAAATGAAGATAATTGATCGTCTCATGGAAGATAATGCTAATATTAAGAAAGCTGAAGACATAATGTATTACGATTTCTCCAAGCTGCATGAAGAATTTAATGTACTCAATGAAGATGTATTAGCACTTCTGTCTGAAGAAGAGGGAAACACTGATCAGCACAACTGGTTTGATCTTAAATCAACCAGCATTAAGGACTATATCAAGGCCACGGAACAGTGGATGTTAAAGATTCGTCAAGACGCTGATACAGCAGAGAAAGATAAAGTTGACGATGAAGTCGGACCAGACGATAGCATTTCAGAGACTTCCGCCAGACCGAGCAAAAATCGAAAAGAAGGTAGCTCTGTTTCTGGACGCAGGTCAGTCGCTTCTACCACAAGCTCGTCGCGACGCATGAGAGCGGAGGCCGAACGGGCGGCGTTGATGGCGCGTGCAGCATCTTTAGCGGAGAAGCAAGCTCTTGAACGGGAAGAGGCCCAACTGCAGGTCCAAGAGGCCCAACTGCAGGCCCAACGGGCCCAGGTGCAGGCAAAGAAAGAACAGCTGGAGATAAAAACAGCTATCGAGGTCTCAGACGCCAGGTTGAGTGCGTACGAAGATTATGAAGGCTCACGGGACGGCGGGAGCCACTGCCAGTCAACGTCATCACATAGAGTTGGATCCAGGGCACCTTCAAGAGTTACAACAGAGCCCAAAGGCAATCCCCTGGCATTACAGCGTGGAAGAGTGGCCTCTCCACTAACAGGAGCACGTGATGCTACCACAGACGTCAGACGGTCTAGACTAGACCCTGCTGATGACCACCAGAGGCCTGAAGACACAGGGAGAAGCCTATACCGAGTGATGCAACGTCAGAACGAAATTACAGAGATGCTTGTAAAACAACAGAATCTGTTTCGACTCCCTCAAAGAGACATACCAGTGTTCCAAGGCGACCCACTCAAGTATAAGCCCTTCATCAGATCCTTTGAACAAGCCATTGACTCCAAAACAGAGAGCAGCAGTGATAAGTTGTACTACCTGGGACAGTACACCAGTGGTAAGCCACAAGACCTGGTCAGCAGCTGTGAACACATGAGACCGGACCGGGGATACATAGAAGCCAGGAAGTTGCTGCAGGAGCACTATGGTAACGAGCTGAAGATAGCCACTGCATATATCGAAAAGGCTACCAAGTGGCCACAGATCAGATCGGAGGACGGAGAGGCATTGAACGCATATGTTCTTTTCCTCATAGGATGTCGCAACACCATGGAGGATGTTGAATTCATGGAAGAGGTGGACAATCCTACGACTATGAGAATCATCATCTCTAAGCTTCCTTACAGGATGAGAGAACAATGGAGAAGAACAGCCTTTGAGATAATGGAGAGACGGAAAAGTAGAGCCAGGTTTGCAGACTTAGTGAACTTCATAGACAAACAGGCTAAAATTGCTAGGGACCCATTGTTTGGAAACATCCAAGACGTTAGCCCGACCACCGATGGAAGAGTGAAAGCCAAGCCCGTTGAATCAAAGACTCCCAGGAAAGACGGTTCCAGGGGAAGCAGCTTTGCAACTATCATCACCCAGGCCGAGGAAGAAAGGCCCCAGAACTCATCTCCCAAAAAGAGCAGCACAGTGACGTCTGCAGCGACATCAAAGCACAGCCACATAAGGACAGACTCGAATTCCTGAAGTGCAACGGCCTATGCTTTGGATGTCTCTCTCAGGGGCACCTGAGTAGAAACTGTAAGCAAAGAACAACATGCAGAGAGTGCACTCGGAAACATCCCAGTCTGCTGCATATCCATAAAGAAGAACAAGTCTCTAAGAAGAGTGAAGAAAACAATACCGACGAGAAGGTTGTCTCAAGTGCTCTGGTGTCGCTAGAACCAGAGACTTGTGGACTCACTGGGGCCGGTGACAGTGACTGTATTCTTGCCATCGTACCAGTAAAGATCAAGTCTAAGAGGAGCGAGAAGCTTGTGGAGACTTATGCCTTCATGGATCCAGGTAGCTCAGCAACGTTCTGCACAGAATCACTCATGCGACAGCTGAACGTTAGAGGCAGAAGAACAGAAATCCTATTACGCACCATGGGTCATGAGAAGTCAATGCAAAGTTATATCCTGTCAGACCTAGAAGTGTGTGGACTTGAAGAGAAGGACTTCATAGACCTGCCTAATGTTTTCACACAGAGGGAGATTCCTGTTAGAATAGGGAACCTAGCCCTGCAGAAGGATGTGGATAGATGGCCTTACCTAGAAAAGGTGCGTCTCCCATACATTGAAGCAGAAATTGGCCTATTAATTGGAACCAATGCCTACAAAACTATGGAGCCATGGCAGGTGATAAACAGCAAGGATGACGGACCCTACGCCGTCAGGACAGCCCTTGGATGGGTAGTCAATGGACCAGTAAGGAGAGATGATGGCCACAAGTCGAACAAGGAGGAACGACAAAACGTCACAGTTAATCGCATCTCTATCGCAAGCATTGAAGAGCTGTTGATACAGCAGTTCAACGCAGACTTCTCAGAACGCAGCTGTGAGGAAAAGACAGAGATGTCACAAGAAGACCATCAGTTCATGGGTTTGATGACAAGGTCTACACAGTTCATTGATGGCCACTATCACATTGGTTTGCCACTGAGAAGACAGACCGCGAAGATGCCGAACAATCGCTGCATAGCAGAGCAACGCGCCATCAGTCTAAAGAGAAAGCTAAACAAGAACCCCGACTTTCACGAAGACTACAAAGACTTCATGAGAAACATCATAGCGAAAGGCTATGCTGTAAAGGTGCCCGAGGAACAGTTGAACAGAGACGATGGAAGGGTCTGGTACATTCCTCATCACGGGGTGTATCACCCAAAGAAGAAAAAGATCCGTGTAGTGTTTGACTGCGCCGCCTCATTCAGAGGAACTTCACTGAATGACCAGCTGCTTCAAGGTCCTGATCTTACTAATACCCTCATTGGCGTCTTGACTAGGTTTAGACAAGAGCTCGTTGCCATGATGGCAGACATAGAATCAATGTTCTACCAAGTTAGAATCCCTGATGAAGATGCTGATCTTCTGTGCTTCCTTTGGTGGCCAGATGGCGATGTTAGTCAAGCGATGGTGGAATGTAGAATGGCCGTACACTTGTTCGGAGCCACATCATCTCCCAGCTGTGCAAGCTACGCTCTCAGAAAAACTACAGAAGATGGCAAAGGCAAAGCACCATCAGAGGCTGTGGAGACAATTTTCAGAAACTTTTATGTCGACGACTGTCTGAAGTCCGTGTCAACAGAAGACGATGCCATCGCACTGTCAAGAGACCTTAGAACTCTATGTTCGAATGGAGGATTCCATCTGACTAAGTGGATAAGCAACAGCAGAGCAGTTCTAGCTTCTATCCCAGAAAAGGAAAGAGCCACTGAAGTCAAAGATCTGGACCTGAGCCACGATGTCCTTCCTATCGAGAGAGCTCTTGGTGTACAATGGTGCATCGAGTCAGACACGTTCAACTTCAGGATAATGGTGAACGAAAGACCATCCACAAGACGAGGGATTCTCTCCGTGGTCAGTTCCATCTACGACCCTCTTGGATTCCTGGCACCACTCATTCTGCCGGTGAAGCTGATGCTACGAGAGCTGTGTAGAGACAAGAGAGGATGGGATGAAGATATCCCAGAAGGTCAAGCTCAGAGATGGCGCAGATGGTTGACAGATTTGCAACAACTTTCTAGCTTCAACGTCAGTAGATGCATCAAGCCCGCGAATTTTGGAGTTACAAAGACAGCTACTTACCTCTTGCTGACAAATCAACAGGGCCAGAAACATTGTGCCTTCCTCATGGGGAAATCCAGGGTGGCTCCGCTGAAGCAGGTCACCATCCCGAGACTGGAATTGACGGCAGCGGTTGTTGCAGTTAAAGTTGACCAGGTGATGCGGAAAGAGTTACAGCTCCCATTAGAAGAATCTGTCTTCTGGACGGATAGCACGACGGTGCTGAAGTATATAGAGAATGAGAAGATACGCTTCAAGACCTTCGTAGCAAACAGAATCTCATCCATTAGAGAAGCTACACAACCATCTCAATGGAGGTACGTAAACACCTCATTAAACCCAGCAGATCAAGCCTCACGAGGATTGAAGGCTGAAAACTTCATGAGGAGTGAAACTTGGATACAAGGCCCAAGTTATCTGCTGGAAACAGAGAGATCATGGCCAGAAAGACCAGATATGCCAAGTCAGATTGCTGAAGATGACGTCGAAGTCAAGAGATCAGTCACAGTAAATCTCATAAATACGAAAGAGAACTTTGACACAGTGAACAAGCTTGTTAACCATTTCTCAGGATGGCACCAGTTGAGGAAAGCAGTTGCATGGTTTCTAAGGTTGAAAGAGTTGCTGCTACACCTGAGCGGTAAGAGAAAAGAGTACCGAGCCACTATCAGTCAGTCTGAAAGTAACCCTGATAAGCAGAGAATGCTTCTACAGCAGTATATGCATCATCACAAGACCACATTGGGCAAGAATTCATTGACCGTGGAGGATTTGGCCAAGGCTGAGAAGGAGATAGTTCGCTTCAGTCAAAGACAAAGATACCCAGAAGAAATCGAAGCTCTACAGCGAAATACTCCAATCAAGAAAGGTAGTCATATCTACAAGCTGGACCCTACACTGCAAGATGGAGTACTGAGGGTGGGAGGGAGACTAAACAAATCTGCTATGCCAGAGGAGGCCAAGCATCCTGCTATCCTTTCTAAGGACCTCCAGGTTGCTACCCAGCTGGACGCCTACCCTTTACCCCGCATATCAGAAATGGTCAACCAGATTGCGCAATACCGAGTCTTCTCGACTATCGACCTCAAATCCGCGTATCACCAGCTCCCCATTAGAATGGAGGACCGCCCATACACCGCTTCGAGGCAAACGGGCGCCTCTACCATTTTCTCAGAGTGCCCTTCGGGGTAACAAATGGGGTCTCGGTCTTCCAACGTGAGATGGACCGCATGGTTGACGAGAATAAACTACAGGCTACCTACCCCTATCTGGACAATGTCACTATCTGCGGGCACAACCAGCAAGACCACGATCTAAATCTTGCGAGATTTTTAAAAACTGCCCTAAAGCTGAATCTAACCTACAACGAAGACAAATGTGTCTTCAACACAACCCGTCTCTGTATCCTCGGCTGTGTGGTGGAAGATGGGGTAATTGGACCGGACCCTGACTGATTACGCCCCCTAAAGGAACTGCCCCTGCCACACAATCCCAAAGCTTTAAAAAGGTGCCTGGGATTTTTTTCGTATTATGCCCAATGGGTGCCCAATTACTCTGATAAGGCCCGACCCCTCATTAAATCGACATCCTTCCCACTATCAGCTGAAGCTCGGGAGGCTTTCACCAGTATTAAACAGGACATTGAAAGGGCTGCAGTGTGTGCAGTGGACGAATGCATTCCCTTTCAAGTCGAAAGCGATGCGTCAGATTTTGCCTTAGCTGCGACCCTCAATCAGGCTGGGAGACCTGTGGCCTTCTTCTCCCGAACCCTTCAGGGACCAAAGTGACAGCACGGTGGCATAGTGGTTAGCACTGTTGCCTCACAGCGCCAGGGACCCGGGTTCGAATCCGGCCTCGGGCGACTGTCTGTGTGGAGTTTGCACATTCTCCCCGTGTTTGCGTGGGTTTCCTCCGGGTGCTCCGGTTTCCTCCCACAGTCCAAAGATGTGCGAGTTAGGTTGATTGGCTATGATAAATTAACCCTTAGTGTTAGGGGGATTAAATACGTGGGGTTACGGGGATAGGGTGGGATATGTGTTGGTGTAGGGGTTACGGGGATCGGGTGGGATATGTGTCGGTGCAGGCTCGATGGGCCAAAATGGCCTCTATCTGCACTGTGGGGTTTCTGTGATTTCTGTGATCTCTGTGACCTGAAATCAGGCACTCTTCTGTCGAGAAGGAGGCACAGGCTATAGTGGAGGCAGTGCGGCACTGGAGACACTACCTAGCCGGCAAACGTTTCACCCTGCTCACCGACCAGCGGTCGGTGGCTTTCATGTTTAATAACAAACAAAGGGAAAATCAAGAATGACAAAATACTCAGGTGGAGGATCGAACTATCCACGTTCGACTATGATATTATGTACAGGCCGGGAGCCCTTAATGAACCCCCAAACGCCCTATCGCGGGGAATGTGTGCCAGCATTCATACGGACAAATTACAGGGTCTCCACAACGACCTCTGTCACCCAGGGGTCACCCGACTATACCATTTTATAAAGTCCCGCAATCTGCCCCACTCCATCGAGGAGGTCAGGGCAATGACCAGAGCCTGCCGCATCTGTGCGGAATGCAAGCCTCGTTTCTACAGGCCTGACCGTGCACACCTTATCAAAGCCACACGGCCATTCGAGCGCCTAAGTCTGGACTTCAAGGGACCCCTTCCCTCTGCCGACCGTAACGTATACTTCCTCAATATCATTGATGAATATTCCCGCTTCCCCTTCGCCATTCCCTGCCCAGACATGACCAGTGCCACGGTCATCAAGTGTCTCTGTAATCTATTCTGCATGTTTGGCATGCCGAACTACATACACAGCGATAGGGGGACGTCATTCATGAGTGACGAGCTGCGCCAGTTCTTGCTCTCGAAGGGGATAGCCACTAGCAGAACCACTAGCTACAACCCCCGGGGTAATGGGCAAGTGGAAAGGGAGAATGCTACTGTTTGGAAGGCTGTCACGTTAGCCTTAAAGTCAAAATGCCTTCCGACCTCCCGTTGGCAGGAAGTCCTCCCAGACGTGCTCCACTCCATAAGGTCTCTGTTATGTACTGCCACTAACGCTACCCCTCACGAAAAGATGTTCGTTTTCCCCCGGAAATCCACCTCGGGCATATCTCTACCCGCGTGGCTGACGTCTCCGGGGACAGTACTATTGCGGAAGCACGTGAGAGGCCATAAAACGGACCTGATGCGCTATCAATTACACATAAAAGACTGAGAGTTAAGAGAGTAACTAAAGGCTTTTATTAGCAAAGAACAGAGCATGCCTCTCGTGGTTGACTGGGTTCCAAGAAGGCAGGGGGCTGCAGGTCAATCACCTTTATACCTGGGCCTGTGTGGGTGGAGCCAGCCGAGGCATGTTGAGGCATGCATAGGTACAACAGTGTGTAATAACAACAACAACAACAACAGTGGTTTAACACAGGACCCCCTTGTGAAAAAGGTACAGCTCCTCCATGCAAACCCTCAGTACACCTATATCGAATACTCTGACGGGCGAGAGGACACTGTTTCCATAAAAGACCTCGCTCCCTCGGGGAGCGGAGAGAACGATGGGAGACTACCCGATGAAGACCTACACTACAAAGAGACAGGACGCCCAGAGGTATCAATGCCCAACTTTAACCTGGAGGACACTGCAGATAACCTGGAAGACACTGTGGAGGCCTGGACGGCGGAGGAACCAGAATCCACTCCCTTAGAGGCACCCCAACCGGCTTTGCGCCGATCACTGAGAACTGCAAAACCTCCTGACAGACTCACTTATACCAACTTTTAAGAAACATCACCCCGATGGACTAAATCTATAGAAGGGGTGAATGTAATGAAATCTGTTTGTCTTGATCCTGTATTCGTTTTGCACTCATGTATATTACCCTCCCCCACTGTGTATAGTTTCACTTCCTCTTTCCCGACTAACCTGGGAGGTTCCAGGTCTTGGCTCTTGGCTCCGCCCCTGACTTCTCTTACATAAAGATCCCAGGATCTGTATGACTCATTCCTGTGAACCAGTCGGTGTTAGATGTTAGCTCTGATCTTAGTGATTAAAAGCCAACTTGTTTAAGTCTATAACTTCTAGTTTTGTGGTTATTGAAGGCCCATCAGACCCATTCATGGTTTTTTCCTGCTTGACCCTGGGATAGTGTATGTTTATTGCTTTGATCCAAGCCGCTGGCTGCTCTGAGTAAAAAATGAGATTACTCATGTTCCCAGTGGTGTACCAGTCAGCAAAGAGAGTTTCTGGTTTCGCTCTCAGCTGCTTTTGCTTGAGTGATTTTTTTTCATTTTTTTGGGCGTTGGGGGGATGCTGGAAGGGGTTGCTCTCAGTGCGCCACGGGAGCTGCTGCGGCCCCTCTGACTCGCTCATTTTTAGCAGAAATAGTAAAAATTATTGCTGACCTTAGAGTAAACTTTTCTGGGGCCCCGGGTTTGGTGTTTCCCTCTCCCGGCTCGCGGACTTTCCCAGGCCCCGGACTCGCTCGCTCTCCAGGTTGTTTCGCGGTGCCTCCGGGCTGCTCCCCCTCTCCGACCCCGTGGTCCCTGGGCCTCGGCTCCCGGGTTCACCCTTCCCAGGCCCCGTACTCACTGTCCTGGTCTGAGTCTGTGAGTTGCTGATTCCCGGTGCCTCCGGGCTGTTCCCCTCCGCCTCAGAGGTCTCTGGGCCTCTGTTTCGGCCTGGCTCGTCGGGCCTTTCCCGGGCTTCAGGCTCCCTCCCCGGGCCCTGTACTCACTGTCTTGGATTGCTTCTGGGAGCTGGTGCCTTCGAGCTGCTCCCCTCTGATGCGCCTCAATAACTTCAAGGCTCAAAGTTAACTGGATAAAACTAGGCTTTTATTAGCAAAGAAAGATGCCTGTGTCTTCACCTAGCATTCAGCTGTTCTGCTGCAAGACAAGCCTGGGCTTGTCTTAAGTAGGGCCAGGTATGGGCGGAGCCGACACACCCAATGGGGAGAAAGGGGGCGGTGCACTATGTACAATACAAGGTAAAAACACAGGAGCAGGCAATACAATATATGTAGTTAAATACAGAGTCTGATGAATGACATATTACATCACATTCACCCCTTCTACAGATTTAGTCTGTCCGGGGGTGTGATAGTCCTCTGTGACTGACGTAACGGTTGCGGTGCCGCGGGTGCCGACTGGGTGTCCCAGGTGACCTCCTGGGTCTCTGCCGGGGGCACCACCGGGGTTGTTGAAGGAGTAGGTGGTGGGGGTACCGTTGGCTGGTGTTCTTCCGGGGGTGATGAAAGAATAGTGGGTGGAGTGGGTGGGTAATAGTTGTTGTGGTTGTTGTTGTAGTCGTTGTCGTTGTTGCTGTTGTTACCGGCTGGGGCGAGGTCTTTTATGGACACCGTGTCCTCCCGTCCGTCGGCGTGCCGGACATACGCATGTTGTGGGTTGGCATGGAGCAGGTGCACTGGCTCCACGAGAGGGTCCATCTTGTGGCCCCTCACATGCTTCCGCAAAAGTACCAGACCTGGGGTGGAGAGCCATGACGGTATGGATACGCCTGAGGTGGATTTCCGGGGAAACACAAACATTAGCTCATGAGGCGTGGCATTAGTAGCGGTACACAATAGTGACCGTATTGAGTGGAGCACATCTGGGAGGACTTCCTGCCAGCGGGAGATAGGGAGGCCCTTGGTCCTTAGAGTTAGGGTGACTGCCCTCCATACTGTCCCGTTCTCTCGCTCCACCTGACCGTTACCCCGGGGGTTGTAGCTGGTGGTACGGCTCGTGGCAATCCCCTTGAACAGCATGTACTGGCGTAGCTCGTCATTCATGAAGGACGCCCCCCTATCCGTGTGGATATAGCTTGGCATACCGAACAGGCAGAACTGGCTGTTGAGGCATTTAATGACCGTGGCGCTGGTCATGTCTGGGCAGGGGAAGGCGAATGGGAAACGGGAGTATTCGTCCACAATGTTCAGGAAGTAAACATTGCGGTCGACGGACGGGAGGGGGCCCTTGAAATCTAAGCTAAGCCACTCAAAGGGCCGTGTAGCTTTGATTAGGTGGGCTCTATCAGGGCGGTAGAACCGAGGCTTGCACTCAGCGCAAGTGCGGCAGTTCCTGGTCAGAGACCGAACTTCCTCAATCGAGTAGGGTAAGTTGCGGGACTTTATGAAGTGGAACAGCCGTGTGACCCCTGGGTGGCAGAGGTCGTTGTGGAGGGTCTGTAGCCGATCCCCGGTGGCGTTGGCACACATCCCTCGTGAGAGGGCGTCGGGGGATTCGTTAAGGGCCCCCAGCCGGTATATGATGTCGTACTCGAAGGTGGAGAGCTCGATCCGCCACCTAAGAATCTTATCATTTTTAATCTTCCCCCTCTGTTTATTATTGAACATAAACGCTACCGACCGCTGGTCGGTAAGTAGGGTGAAGCGTTTGCCGGCTAGGTAGTGGCGCCAGTGGCGCACTGCCTCCATGATGGCTTGGGCCTCCTTTTCCACGGAAGAGTGTCTGATCTCGGGCCCCTGGAGGGTCCTCGAGAAGAAAGCTACGGGCTGCCCCGCCTGGTTGAGGGTGGCTGCCAAGGCAAAGTCAGACGCATCACTTTCCACTTGAAAGGGAGTGTTCTCGTCCACTGCCTGTAGCGTGGCCCGCTCAATATCCTGCTTAATGCTTTTGAAGGCAGCATGGGCCTCAGCAGAGAGCGGGAAAGAGGATGCTTTCAAGAGGGGGCGGGCTTTATCGGAGTAGTTAGGGACCCATTGGGCATAATACGAGAATAACCCCAGGCACCTTTTCAGGGCTTTGGGAGTGTTGGGCAGGGGCAGCTCCCGTAGGGGGCGCAATCGGTCGGGGTCTGGTCCGATTTCCCCATTCTCCACCACGCTGCCTAGTATGCAGAGGCGCGTGGTGTTGAAAAGGCACTTGTCCTCGTTGTAAGTGAGGTTGAGTTTTTGTGCGGTTTTCAGAAACCTCGCGAGGTTTGAGTCGTGGTCCTGTTGGCTGTGGCCGCAGATGGTGACGTTGTCGAGATGGGGAAGGTTGCCTGCAAGTGGTGGTCATCGACCATGCGGTCCATCTCCCTCTGAAAGACCGAGACCCCATTCGTCACCCCAAAGGGGACTCTGAGGAACTGGTAGAGGCGTCCGTTTGCCTCGAAGGCGGTGTACGAACGGTCCTCTGGTCTGATAGGGAGCTGGTGGTACGCTGACTTGAGGTCGATAGTGGAGAACACCCGGTATTGGGCAATTTGGTTCACCATCTCGGATATGCGGGGTAGCGGGTAGGCATCTAGTTGGGTATAGACGTTGACTGTTTGACTATAGTCAATCACCATCCGCTTCTTCTCGCTACCCCTCACCACCACCACTTGGGCGCGCCACGGGCTGTTGCTGCGTTCAATAATGCGCTCCCTCAGGAGCCTGTCTACCTCGGTCGCGATAAACTGCCTGTCCTCCCAGCTGTACCTCCTGCTTTTGGTCGCTATTGGCCGGCAGTTAGGGGTAAGGTTCGCGAATAGCGAAGGCGGCTTTACCTTCAGGGTAGCCAGACCGCACACTGTGAGGGGCGGCTGGGTCCCACCGAAATTGAGCGTGATGCTTTGGTGGTGGCACTGAAAATCCAGGCCCAAGATCACGCTCACACATAAATCCTTCATAATTAACAGTTTAAAATGATTATATATAGTGCCTTTAACGGACAATCGTACCGCGCAGTAACCCGCAATAGTCGATATCTGGGTTTTGTCGGCCATAGAGATCGTGCCCTGAGTAGGGACTACAGTTAGAGAGAGTCGTTGTACCAGACCAGGGTGAATGAAGCTCTCCGTGCTCCCGCTGTCAATTAAACATTTAACCTTGCACCCGTTTACCTCGATGTCCACCATCGATTTGGACAGTGGGTGCGGTCTGGACTTGTCCACCGTGATCGACGCCACTGTAGGGCCCTGATCGGGACAAGATTGTGGGCCACACGAGGCTGGGTAAGATGGCGTCCACGATGTCTGCTTGCGAGATGGCAGACCCCACGAGGTCGGACAAGATGGCGTCCAAGATGGCCGCTCCCACGGCGCGCACGCGGCGGTGGCGGGTTTGCCTGCGGGGTTCCCTCTGCACACCTTCCCAAAGTGCCCCTTCTTACCGCACTTACAGCAGGTGGTGCCTTTCGCCGGGCACAGGTTCCTGGTGTGCTTCGGCTGCCCGCAGAAGTAGCATTTAGGGCCCCGATGCATCACGGCGGTCGTAGGGCTTCTGGGGGGAGAGCAGGGCCCCGACGGTGTTGGGCTACCGGGCGGGGAAGATGTCTTCCAATATGGCGGCGCCCTTGGTGCGTATGAGGCGGCGTGGGCCGCGCGGCCTGAAGTGTAGGAGACAGAGTTCTTCTGAGCCACATCCAGCGATCGCGCTGTGTCCACAGTCTGTGTCAGATCTAGGCCCGTTTTCTCTAGCAGTCTCTGCCGGATGTAATTAGAGCTAAGGCCTGCGATAAAGGCATCCCGAATAAGCTCGTCTGTGTATACCGTGGCTTTCACGTCTTTGCATTTGCAGTCTTTGCCAAGCACTTTTAGGGTGACTAGAAAGTCCTCTAGCGACTCTCCGGGTCGCTGTGTGCAGGTAGCAAGCAGATGCCTGGCGTACACCTCGTTGGTAGGCCGCTGATAGTGGGCCTTTAGAATGTTGCAGGCATCCAGGTAGGTGGCGGCGTCTTGGATGAGTGGAAAAACCCGGTGGCTTACCCGATTCTGCAGGATCCCGAGTTTCACATCTCCGGTGGCTTTAGAGGCTGTGACGGCTTCGGAGTTGGCCATAAAAAATTCCAAGCACTGGAACCAGTGTGCAAACCGTGCCGATGCATCCGAAGCATCCGGGTCCAAATCCAAGCGTTCCGATTTCAAAAGTTGATCCATCGTTGAAATTTTGCTAATAAAATTGATGCGCCTCAATAACTTGAAGGCTCAAAGTTAACTGGATAAAACTAGGCTTTTATTAGCAAAGAAAGATGCCTGTGTCTTCACCTAGCATTCAGCTGTTCTGCTGCAAGACAAGCCTGGGCTTGTCTTAAGTAGGGCCAGGTATGGGCGGAGCCGACACACCCAATGGGGAGAAAGGGGGCGGTGCACTATATACAATACAAGGTAAAAACACAGGAGCAGGCAATACAATATATGTAGTTAAATACAGAGTCTGATGAATGACATACTTCATCACACCCTCCTCCTCAGAGGTCTCTGGGCCTCTGTTTCGGCATGGCTCCTCGGGCCTTTCCCGGGCTTCGGGCTTTGTGCTTTGTGTTGCAGCCGCCGCTCCGGCTGTTGCCCGGCCGTCGCTCGGGCTTTGTGTTGCAGCCGCTGTTCGGGTTTTGTGTTGCGGCCGCTGTTCGGCTGTTTCCCAGCCGTCGCTCGGGTTTTGTGTTGCGGCCGCTGTTCGGCTGTTTCCCGGCCGTCGCTCGGGCTCCTCCTTGGTGCCTCGTTCTCCCGGTTTTTCCCCGGGTTTATTCCTTTCCTTCTTCTGTACCTTTGCTTTGTTTCTTTTAGTCTTTGTTTCTTTCTGCTGTTTTCCTCGGATTTTTTTTTTCTCTCTCTGTCGGCTCTTGTCTTTGGTGGTCTTTTACTTCCTTACTTAATCTAAACTAACCTAAACTTAAACTTAAACTAAACTAAACTAAACTAACTTAATTAAAATTAAATTTAACTTTTAAACCTTTTAAAACTTGAAATGAAACTTTTTTCCCCACTTTAAACAGTAAAAACACTAAAACTCTCTCTCTTCCCCCCAGTCTCTCTCTCCCTCTCTCCCCCTGTTTCTCTCTCTCTCTCTTCCCCCCAGTCTCCCTCTCTCTTCCCCCCAGTCTCTCTCTCTCTTCCCCCAGTCTCTCTCTCTCTCTCTCTTCCCCCCAGTCTCTCTCTCTCGCTCTTCCCCCCAGTCTCTCTCTCTCTTCCGTCTCCCCAGTCTCTCTCTCTCTTCCCCCAGTCTCTCTCTCTCTTCCCCCCAGTCGCTCTCTCTCTTCCCTCCAGTCTCTCTCTCGCTTCCCCCAGTCTCTCTCTCTCTTCCCCCCAGTCTCTCTCTCTCTTCCCCCGTCTCTCTCTCTCTCTTCCCCCCAGTCGCTCTCTCTCTTCCCCCCAGACTCTCTCTCTCTCTTCCCCCCAGTCTCTCTCTCTTCCCCCCCGTCTCTCTCTCTCTCTCTTCCCCCCCAGTCTCTCTCTCTCTCTCTTCCCCCCAGTCTCTCTCTCTCTCTCTCTTCCCCCCCAGTCTCTCTCTCTCTCTCTTCCCCCCAGTCTCTCTCTCTCTCTCTCTCCCCCCTAGTCTCTCTCTCTCTCTCTCTTCCCCCCAGTCTCCCTCTCTCTTCCCCCCAGTCTCTCTCTCTCTCTCTTCCCCCCAGTCTCTCTCTCTCTCTCTTCCCCCCAGTCTCTCTCTCTCTCTCTTCCCCCCAGTCTCTCTCTCTCTCTCTTCCCCCCAGTCTCTCTCTCTCTCTCTTCCCCCGGTTTCTCTCTCTTCCCCCCGGTCTCTCTCTTCCCACAGTCTCTCTCTCTCTCTTCACCCCAGTCTCTCTCTCTCTCTCTCTTCTCCCCAGTCTCTCTCTCTCTCTCTTCCCCCCAGTCTCTCTCTCTCTTCCCCCCAGTCTCTCTCTCTCTCTTCCCCAGTCTCTCTCTCTCTCTCTTCCCCCCAGTCTCTCTCTCTCTCTTCCCCCCAGTCTCTCTCTCTCTCTTCCCCCCAGTCTCTCTCTCTCTCTCTCTTCTCCCCAGTCTCTCTCTCTCTCTCTTCCCCCCAGTCTCGCTCCCTCTTCCCCCAGTCTCTCTATCTCTTCCCCCCAGTCTCTCTCTCTCTCTCTCTTCCCCCAGTCTCTCTCTCTCTCTTCCCCCCAGTCTCTCTATCTCTTCCCCCCAGTCTCTCTCTCTCTTCCCCCCTGTCTCTCTCTCTCTCTCTATTCCCCCCAGTCTCTCTCTCTCTCTCTTCCCCCCAGTCTCTCTCTCTCTCTCTCTCTTTGTTCCCTCCAGTCTCTCTCTCTCTCTCTTCCCCCAGTCTCTCTCTCTCTCTCTACCCCCCAGTCTCTCTCTCTCTCTCTTACCCCCAGTCTCTCTCTCTCTCTTCCCCCCAGTCTCCCCCTCTCTTCCCCCCAGTGTCTCTCTCTCTCTCTCTTCCCCCAGTCTCTCTCTCTCTCTCTCTTCCCCCAGTCTCTCTCTTCCCCCAAGTCTCTATCTCTCTCTCCCCCAGTCTCTCTCTCTCTCTTCCCCCCATATCTCTCTCTCTCTCACTCTCTTCCCCCCAGTCTCTCTCTCTCTCTCTCACTCTCTCTCTTCCCCCCAGTCTCTTTCTATCTCTCTCTTCCCCCCAGTCTCTCTCTCTCTCTCTCTTCCCCCCAGTCTCTCTCTCTCTTCCCCCCAGTCTCTCTCTCTCTCTTCCCCCGTCTCTCTCTCTCTCTCTCTTCCCCCCAGTCTCTCTCTCTCTCTCTCTCTCTCTTCCCCCCAGTCTCTCTCTCTTCCCCCAGTCTCTCTCTCTCTCTCTCTCTCCAATTCCAATTCCAATTAAAATGCTTTATTGGCATGAAAGTTTACAGAGAACCATATTGCCAAAGCTTACATAGCAAAAAGGTACAGTTTTCCAACATTCTGTAGGTGTCAATCGATTTGACATTTGTTGGGTACATACAATATTACTTTTAACAATATTAATTTTAAACAGTCTTACTTTTAAACAGTCCTCAGGTTGTGACATGTTGTTACATATTTGGCCCCAAGGTATGGTCTGTCTCCTTCTCCCAGGACTAATCTCAATTTTGACAGGTCATCCAATTCCTTGAAATCTGGGGTTGTTTGGCTTAGCTTGTTGAATAATATGTTTCTTGATGTGTTGAATTTTTCGCATTTTAGGAGGAAATGCATTTCTGTTTCAACCTCGCCGGCCAGACATTGATCGCATATTCTATTCTCTCTAGGCTGCCAGGATTTCTTGTATCTGCCTTTTTCAATTTCCAGTTGGTGGTCGCTTAGTCTGTACCTGGTGAGGGTCTGTCTCTGTTTTGTGTCTCTGATGGTCGTGAGGTAGTCTGCCAGTTTATAATCTCTTTTTAGGGTCCGGTAACATTCTAATCTGCGTTGGCTTTCGGTTATTTTGTTCCAATGTTCCAGGTAGGTTTCTTTGCATTGTTTAATGATTTGGTTCACTCGGATTGGTGTTTGGACGGCTGTGTTGGTCTGGGGCTGGTCAGGGTCCGGCTGAGTACTTAGTTTCAGTAGCAGCTGACTCAGGGGACTCTTTTCTGGGTTTAGCTCTTGGGTCTGAAAGGCTTTGAAATGAAGGGTGTCTGGGGAGCTAGATTTGAGGTGATTTAGGAAGTTTAGTGCTCGTTTTTGGATGTTTATTATCCGTGGGTATCTGCCTAGTTCGGCTCTGCATGCATTTGTTGGCGTTTTTCTTTGGGTGCGAAGGATGCTTCGGCAGAATTCTGCATGTAGGGCTTCTATTGTGTGTTTTTCCCATTTAGTGTAGCTTTGGTGATTTAGCGGGCCCCATACTTCACTACCATACAGTGCAATGGGCAGGATTATGCTGTCAAATATTTTGAGCCAGATTTTGATTGGGATTTGGATGTTGTAGAATTTTCTTTTTATTGCATACAGGGCTCTTCGGGCTTTTTCTTTTAGTGCATTCACTGCTATGCTGAAGCTCCCTGATGCTGTAATAGTTAGACCAAGGTAGGTGTAGCTCATAGTGTGTCCTATAGCGGTATCACTGAGGGTAAATTGGTATTTGTTTTCCTGACATCTGGGCCTTTTTTGAAAAATCATGATGTTGGTTTTCTTTAGATTTACTGTTAGAGCCCAATTTTGGCAGTATTTGTCGAGTAGGTCTAGTTGTTGCTGTAATCCCTGTTCTGTGGGAGACAGCAGAACCAGGTCGTCCGCATAGAACAGGGATTTCACTTCTCCATCAAGGAGACGGAGACCTGGTGACTCGCTTTGCTCCAGCATGTCTGCTAATTCATTTATGTATATGTTGAACAGGGTCGGGCTCAAATTGCAGCCCTGTCGGACGCCTCTTCTCTGGGTGAAGAAATCGGTGCGTTTGTCTCCAATTTTGACCCCGCATTTGTTTTTCAGATACATTGATTTAATAAGGTCATAGACTTTGCCCCCTATTCCACACTGAAGAAGTTTATAATAGAGCCCTTCGTGCCATATAGAGTCAAAGGCTTCCTCCCAGCCTCTCTCTCTCTCTCTCTCTCTTCCCCCCCAGTCTCTCTCTCTCTCTCTCCCCCCAGTTTCTCTCTCTCTCTCTCTCTTCCCCCCAGTCTCTCTCTCTCTCTCTTCCCCCCAGTCTCTCTCTCTCTCTCTTCCCCCCAGTCTCTCTCTCTCTTCCCCCCAGTCTCTCTCTCTCTTCCTTCCCCCCAGTCTCTCTCTCTCTTCCCCCAGTCTCTCTCATTCTTCCCCCCAGTCTCTCTCTCTCTTCCCCCGAGTCTCTCTCTCTCTTCCCCCCCAGTCGCTCTCTCTCTTCCCCCCAGTCTCTCTCTCTCTTCCCCCCAGTCTCTCTCTCTTCCCCCCAGTCTCTCTCTCTCTCTCTTCCCCCGTCTCTCTCTCTCTCTCTTCCCCCCAGTCTCTCTCTCTCTCTTCCCCCAGTCTCTCTCCCTCTCTTCTCCCAGTCTCTCTCTCTCTCTTCCGCCCAGTCTCTCGCTCTCTCTTCCCCCCCCAGTCTCTCTCTCTCTCTTCCCCCCAGTCTCACTCTCTCTCTTCCCCCCAGTCTCTCTCTCTCTCACTTCCCCCCAGTCTCTCCCTCTCTCTTCCACCCAGTCTCACTCTCTCTCTTCCCCCCAGTCTCTGTCTCTCTCTTCCCCCCAGTCTCTCTCTCTCTCTCTCTTCCCCCCAGTCTCTCGCTCTCTTCCCCCCAGTCTCTCTCTCGCTCTCTCTTCCCCCAGTCTCTCTCTCTCTCCCCCCCCAGTCTCTCTCTCTCCCTCTCTCTTCCCCCCAGTCTCTCTCTCTCGCTCTCTCTTCCCCCCAGTCTCCCTCTCTCTTCCCCCCAGTCTCTCTCTCTCTCTCTTCCCCCCAGTCTCTCTCTCTCTCTCTTCCCCCCGGTCTCTCTCAATTCAATTCAATTCAATTTCAATTCAAATCGCTTTATTGGCATGACAAGGTACATCTTATGTTGCCAAAGCATCGAAAAACATTCATGGTTGTACACAAAAATACAGATCTATCCATACAGTGTACAAACAGATATATCCCTGAGTGTATAAATGTACATTCATATTGATGTGCCATCAATAACTCAAGGACAAGAAGTTAAAGGATTCAACTGAAGGCTTTTAATCGCTAAGAACATTGCACGTCATTCCGCATCGGATTCATCTGGCAGAATGACTCATACAGCTCTTGAGACCTTTATATGACAAAAGACAGGGGCGGAGCCAATACACATAATAGGGGAAAAGGGGGCGGTACACACAATACAATGCAGGTAAAACACAGGGACTGATGAAGACATATATTTCATCACATTCACCCCTTCTACAGATTTAGTCTGTCCGGGGGTGTGATAGTCCTTCCTGAACGTCGCAACAGTACCTCGGGTTCCGACTGGGAGTCCGTGGTGCCCTCCTGGGCATACCCATGTGCTGGGGGTGTTGCAGGTACTTCTGGGGGTGGTGAGGATACCTCTGGGGATGGTGGAGGTTCTTCTGGGGGTAGTGAGGATGGGTCGTCGTCGCTTCCTGCCGAGGCGAGGTCCTTTATGGACACGGTGTCCTCACGCCCGTCGGTGTGCTTGACGTACGCGTACTGTGGGTTTGCGTGGAGTAGGTGTACTGCCTCCACGAGGGGATCTGTTTTGTGGCCCCTCACATGCTTCCGTAATAGGACTGTCCCTGGGGTGGAGAACCACGAAGGTAGGGACTCTCCCGAGGTTGATTTGCGGGGAAAAACAAACATCTTCTCGTGAGGAGTGGCGTTAGTAGCAGTACACAGTAGTGACCTTATCGAGTGGAGTACGTCTGGGAGGACCTCTTGCCAGCGGGAGGTAGGGAGGCCTTTAGACCTTAGTGCTAAGGTGACCGCCTTCCACACCGTCGCGTTCTCCCTCTCCACTTGCCCATTACCCCGGGGGTTATAACTAGTGGTCCAACTCGTGGCTATCCCCTTCGACAGCAGGTATTGGCGCAGTTCGTCGCTCATGAACGACGCCCCCCTGTCAGTGTGGATGCAGTTCGGCATGCCGAACGTGCAAAACAGGCTGCCGAGGCACTTGATGACCGTGGCACTGGTCATGTCTGGGCAGGGGTAGGCGAATGGGAAGCGGGAGTACTCGTCCACAATGTTGAGAAAGTACACATTGCGGTCGGTGGAGGGGAGTGGTCCCTTGAAATCTAAGCTGAGGCGCTCGAATGGCCGTGTAGCTTTGATCAGGTGGGCTCGGTCGGGCCTGTAAAAACGGGGCTTGCATTCCGACAGGTGCGGCAGTCCCTGGTCATAGACCAGACCTCCTCGATGGAATAGGGCAGGTTACGGGATTTGATAAAGTGAAATAGCCGGGTGACCCCCGGGTGGCAGAGGCCATTGTGGAGGCCCTGTAGCCTGTCCCCCTGGATGCTGGCACACATCCCTCGTGATAGGGCGTCGGGGGATTTGTTGAGGGCCCCTGGCCTATATATTATGTCGTACTCAAACGTGGAGAGTTCGATCCGCCACCTGAGAATTTTGTCGTTCTTGATCTTCCCCCTCTGTTTGTTGTTAAGCATGAAGGCTACCGACCGCTGGTCGGTAAGCAGGGTAAAGCGTTTGCCGGCTAGGTAGTGCCTCCAGTGCCGCACTGCCTCCACTATGGCCTGGGCCTCCTTCTCTACCGAGGAGTGCCTGATCTCGGGCCCTTGGAGGGTTCTTGAGAAAAAGGCTACGGGCCGCCCATCCTGGTTGAGGGTGGCTGCTAAAGCGAAGTCGGACGCATCGCTTTCGACCTGGAAAGGGATGTTTTCGTCCACTGCCCGCAGCGCGGCCTTCTCAATGTCGTGTTTAATGCTGTTGAAGGCGGCGTGGGCCTCGGCCGTGAGCGGGAATGACGTTGATTTCAGGAGGGGACGGGCCTTGTCAGAATAATTGGGGACCCATTGGGCGTAATAGGAGAAAAACCCCAGGCACCTTTTCAGGGCCTTGGGAGTGTTTGGTAGGGGTAGCTCCCGTAGGGGGCGCAATCGGTCGGGGTCCGGACCGATTTCCCCGCTTTCCACCACGCAGCCCAGGATGCAGAGGCGCGTGGTGCTAAAGACACACTTATCCTCGTTGTAGGTGAGATTGAGTCTGAGGGCGGTTTTCAGAAATCTCGTGAGGTTCGAGTCGTGGTCTTGCTGGTCCTGGCCGCAGATGGTGACGTTGTCTAGGTATGGATAGGTGGCTGTTAACTGGTTCTCATCGACCATGCGGTCCATCTCCCGCTGGAAGACCGAGACCCCATTCGTTACCCCAAGGGGGACTCTGAGGAAGTGGTAGAGGCATCCGTTCGCCTCGAAGGCGGTGTATGGACGGTCCTCCGGCCTAATGGGGAGCTGGTGGTATGCCGATTTTAGGTCGATGGTGGAAAACACCCGGTATTGCGCAATTTGGTTAACCATATCCGCTATGCGGGGCAGAGGGTAGGCGTCTAGCTGGGTGTATAGATTAACCGTCTGGCTATAATCTATCACCATCCGCTTCTTTTCGCTACCCTTAACTACTACTACCTGGGTGCGCCACGGGCTGGTACTGCATTCGATGATACCCTCCCGCTTGAGTCTTTCTACTTCAGACGCAATGAACCGTCTGTCCTCCCAGCTGTACCGCCTACTCTTGGTCGCTATGGGTCGACAGTTGGGTGCGAGGTTGGCGAACAGAGAGGGCGGCTTGACCTTCAGGGTAGCCAGACTGCACACTGTGAGGGGCGGCTGGGACCCACCGTAGGTAAGCGTGATACTTTGGTGGTGGCACTGGAAGTCCAGACCCAAGATCACGCTCACACAGAGATCTGGCATTATCAACAGTGTAAAATCTCTGTAATCAGTGCCTTTTACCGACAACATAACCGCGCAGAAACCTGTAATTTTTGAGGTATGAGTCTTATCAGCCATGGCGATTTTGCCCTGTGTAGGGACTATCGTTAGTGAAAGTCGTTTTACCAGGCTAGGATGAATAAAGCTTTCGGTGCTCCCGCAGTCAATCAAGCATTTAACCTTGTTCCCGTTTACCTCTATGTCCATCATCGATCTAGACAACGGATGCGGCCTGGATTGATCCACTGTGATTGAGGCCACCAGTGGGTCCTGGGGGTCCGTGTAGTCGGGACAAGATGGTGGACTCCATGAGGGTGGACAAGATGGCGTCCAAGATGGCCGCCCCCACGGCGCGCACGCGGCGGTGGCGGAGTTGGAGGCGGGGTTCCCTCTGCAGACTTTACTGAAATGTCCTTTCTTCCCGCATTTAAAACAGGTGGTGCCCTTCGCTGGGCACAAATGCCTGGAGTGTTTGTCCTGGCCGCAGAAGTAGCATTTCGGGCCCCGATGCATCGCGGCAGTAGTGGGGCTCCTGGGTGGAGGCTAGGGCTCCGACGGTGCTGGGCTGGCCTGAGACCTGGGAGGTGAAGATGGCTTCCAAGATGGCGGCCCCACGGCGCGCACGAGGCGGAGTGGGCCGCGTGGCCTGAGGAACAGGATTCAGAGTTCCTCTGGGCCATATCCAGCGATCGCGCTATGCCCATAGCCTGTTTTAAGTCCAGTCCCTCCTTTTCAAACAGTTTCTGCCGAATGTAATTAGAACTGAGGCCCGCAATAAAGGAGTCTCGGATCAGCTCCTCCGTGTACACAGTGGCAGACACGGCCTTACAGTTACAGTCTCTGCCCAGTACTTTTAGGCTTAGCATGAAGTCCTCTAGTGACTCACCATGCCGCTGCGTGCGAGTAGTCAGAAGATGCCTGGCGTACACCTCGTTTATTGGCCGCACGTAGTGGGTCTTCAGAATGGCGCAGGCATCCTCGTAGCTGGTGGCATCTCGGATGAGAGGGGAGACCCGATGACTCACCCGGTTTCGCAGGATTCCCAGTTTCACGTCTCCGGTGGCGGTCGCGGCTGCTATGGCGGTGGCTGAGGTTTCGATGAAAAATTCGAAGTATTGGAACCAGTGTCCGAACTGTATGGCTGCGTCTGTGGCATGAGGGTCCAGATCCAAGCGCACTGGTTTCAGGAGTCGATCCATCTTGGTGTTTTAGCGATTAAAATTGATGTGCCATCAATAACTCAAGGACAAGAAGTTAAAGGATTCAACTGAAGGCTTTTAATCGCTAAGAACATTGCACGTCATTCCACGTTGGATTCGTCTGGCCGAATGACTCATACAGCTCTTGAGACCTTTATATGACAAAAGACAGGGGCGGAGCCAATACACACAATAGGAGAAAAGGGGGCGGTACACACAATACAATGCAGGTAAAACACAGGGGCTGATGAAGACATATATTTCATCACACATATAATTTGTATATACTCTTTTCTTATATTTAGTGGTTGTCCCTCTGTTTATGGCAAGCTGTTACGTAGTGTGCCGCTTGTAATGATATCATAGCATTAATCGTGGTGCCAAAGGATGTGCAAGCCATACTAGGTTTAAAAGCCTGTGAGAGACTGAACCTGGTAAAGAGAGTCCTCGTTGTGGAAAGCGAAGGAGAGACAGTCTATGATGAACTCATGAAAGAGCACAAAGACCTATTTAAGGGTCTAGGCTGCATTCCAGGAGAACACACGATCAGAGTAGATAAAAGTATGACACCGGTCATACATCCATGCAGAAAAGTTCCGTTTGCTCTTCAAAAGCAACTGAAGGCAGAGTTGGACAGGATGGAAAGCCTGAACGTGATTCAGAAGATAGATGAGCCAACTGAGTGGGTGAGTTCCCTCGTCGTAGTGGACAAAAAGAATGGAAAGCTCAGAATTTGCCTGGATCCAAGAGATCTAAACAGAGCAATAAAGAGAGAGCACTTCAAGCTTCATACACGTGAGGAAATCATGGCCCAGTTTTACAATGCAAGTTTCCGACACTTTGCCAAAGAGTGGGACTTTGTCCACACAACGTCAAGTCCTCACTTTCCACAGTCCAATGGTCTAGTGGAAAAATCGGTCCAGACAGTGAAAAGACATGTACAAGACAAAAGACAGTGGAACTGACTTCTACCAGAGCATGCTTGTATACCGCACAACGCCGCTCGAGTGTGGTATGTCACCAGCCCAACTCCTGATGGGACGTCGGCTAAGGTCAAACCTACCCATCCCGGAGAACCTCTTGAAAATGAAAGAGGGGGAGAAAGTGAGGAAGTTCAAAGAGCAACAGAAAGAAAAGCAAAAGTACTACTATGACAGAGGAACACAAAACCTACCTGAACTCCACACTGGTGACCAAGTAAGGTTCAAAGACAAAACAAACACATGGACTCAGAAGGGAACTGTCCTGAGTGAAGTTCAACCAAGATCATACACCATTCAGACAGATGAGGGTGCTGTTCTGAGAAGAAATCGTCGAGATCTTCTCATGGGACCAGCCACAGCAGGTCAAGAGACTGATACTGTTGAACAACCTGATCACACAGCTGAGAACCAATCATCTGAGGCAACAACTCAGATTCAAGGACAATCAATCAGAAAATCCTCAAGACACGTGAAGCCTCCTGAGAGACTCATTGAGCAAATTTAAGGACTGTTGTTATAGAAGGAAGTAATGTTATCTTATTCTTTCTTCAAGTTCTAGTGTATTGGCATATTTCATGTGAACACACAAAGCAAGGTTAGAAAACGTTGATCATGATAATGATAATGTAAGTTCATTAAGTGTTACAGTTAAAATGCAGATTAATACAAAGAAAACATGTTGTTAGTTCAAAGTAAATTACTTTTGTTTTAAGAAAAGGAGATGTAATGATATCAGCAAATAGAGGTGGTATTTGCCTGTTCGATTATGATGCCTTAATAGCATGTTTGCATGTATTCATTGCTTGTGCCTGAGCAGCAGAGGGCATGTGACCGAGACAAGCAAGGGAGTTAGTTTAGTTTCAGTTTCGTTCTAGATGCTTCACAAGCATCGTGTCTCCTGTAAAAGCTGTATAAAAGAGTTGAACAAGCTTTAGATTAAAAGTCATTCTCTTTCATAAATGTCTCGTCATTGAACCCACAAAGAAATCAATACATGGTGTCAGAAGTGATTGAAAGAGATGAAGAGAAAAAATCTGAAGTTAAATCAGCTCTCCACAGATTAGCAAGCCAAAAGAGAACATCGTTGCTTACCATTGGAGAATAGCTAACGAAGTGAAAAATGGAAGGTTTACTCCCACCGGCGACGCTTCAGTTGACAGGTAATGTGGCTGAAAATTGGAGAAGGTTCAAACAACGTGTGGGGTTGTATTTATCAGCAATCGGAGCTGATGAGAAAAGTAATAAAAGGAAATCGTCACTGTTCTTACATGTCGTGGGTGATGAAGCGCTGGAGGTGTATAATAACTTCACATTCGCTGCTAATGGAGACAATATGAAGCTAGATAAAATAATGGAACAGTTTGAGGCCTACTGCATACCTAAACGTAACGTGACGTTTGAGAGGCACAGATTTTTCACATGTGTTCAGAAAACGGGTGAGACTATTGGTCAGTATGTGACTGAACTGAGAAACAGAAGCAAATTGTGTGAATTTGGGGGACTGACAGACTCGCTGATAAAAGACAGACTGGTGTGTGGTATTCCAGATAATGGTCTAAGGGAAAGACTGCTAAGAGAGCAAGATCTAGACCTGGGAAAAGCCATAGCACTGTGTAGGGCTACAGAGACTGTGAAGTTGCAGGCAAAGGAGCTGTTCAGTGACAGTAGCTGCAACGTGGATGCAGTGAGTAAAAACGGACACAAACCGTTTAACAAAACAAGCGCCAATGTGAAAAAAGAGGCATGGCCAGCGAACGAAAATGAAAGGGACAATCGAAAGTCATGTAGTCGATGCGGTACACAGCATACACCAAAAAAGTGTCCAGGATATGGTAAAACATGCAATAGTTGCAACAAAAACAACCATTATGCCCGTTGCTGTAAGAACCAAGCGCAACAAAGCAAGGTCCATACAGTAGATGAAAGCGAGATAGAGGAGTTCAATGTAGATGTTGTGTCTGAAAACAAAAAAGAAGAAAGAGACTGGATGTTGACACTAAAACTGAATGACATACACATTCCATTTAAATTAGATACTGGAGCACAAGTTAATGTGATATCAGAGACTGATTTTAAGAAAATTAGACCCAGACCAAAGATACATGGAATAAAAGTGAAAGTGACAGGATACTCAGGTACTGATATACCAGTGAAAGGAAGATGCATTGCCAAAGTGACACACAAGGACAGAGAGCACATGCTAGCATTAATCGTGGTGCCAAAGGATGTGCAAGCCATACTAGGTTTAAAAGCCTGTGAGAGACTGAACCGGTAAAGAGAGTCCTGGTTGTGGAAAGCGAAGGAGAGACAGTCTATGATGAACTGAATGTTGCGTACACACCGGGTAAGCTGATGTATACAGCAGACACGTTGTCCAGAGCTGTTGACCCAGGAGAGCCCGCAAACACAGTGAAAAGACTGAAGTACAAGGCAAAAGACAGCGGAACTGACTTCTACCAAAGCATGCTTGTATACCGCACAATGCCGCTCGAGTGTGGTATGTCACCAGCCCAACTCCTGATGGGACGTCGGCTAAGGTCAAACCTACCCATCCCGGAGAACCTCCTGAAAACAAAAGAGGGGGAGAAAGTGAGGAAGTTCAACGAACAACAGAAAGAAAAGCAAAAGTACTACTATGACAGAGGAACACAAAACCTACCTGAACTCCACACTGGTGACCAAGTAAGGTTCAAAGACAAAACAAACACATGGACTCAGAAGGGAACTGTCCTGACTGAAGTTCAACCAAGATCATACACCATTCAGACAGATGAGGGTGCTGTTCTGAGAAGAAATCGTCGAGATCTTCTCATGGGACCAGCCACAGCAGGTCAAGAGACTGATACTGTTGAACAACCTGATCACACAGCTGAGAACCAATCATCTGAGGCAACAACTCAGATTCAAGGACAATTAATCAGAAAATCCTCAAGACACGCGAAGCCTCCTGAGAGACTCATTGAGCAAATTTAAGGACTATTGTTATAGAAGGAAGTAATGTTATCTTATTCTTTCTTCAAGTTCTAGTGTATTGACATATTTCATGTGAACACACAAAGCAAGGTTAAAAAACGTTGATCATGATAATGATAATGTAAGTTCATTAAGTGTTACAGTTAAAATGCAGATTAATACAAAGAAAACATGTTGTTAGTTCAAAGTAAATTACTTTTGTTTTAAGAAAAGGAGATGTAATGATATCAGCAAATAGAGATGGTATTTGCCTGTTTGATTATGATGCCTTAATAGCATGTTTGCATGTATTGATTGCTTGTGCCTGAGCAGCAGAGGGCATGTGACCGAGACAAGCAAGGGAGTTAGTTTAGTTTCGGTTTCATTCTAGATGCTTCACAAGCATCGTGTCTCCTGTAAAAGCTGTATAAAAGAGTTGAACAAGCTTTAGATTAAAAGTCATTCTCTTTCATAAATGTCTCGGCATTGAACCCACAAAGAAATCAATACAGGGAGAAGAGAGCGAGAGAGAGAGAGACTGGGGGGAAGAGAGAGAGAGTGACTGGGGGGAAGAGAGAGAGAGAGACTGGGCGGAAGAGAGAGAGAGAGACTCGGGGAAGAGAGAGAGAGAGAGACGGGGGAAGAGAGAGAGAGACGGGGAAGAGAGAGAGAGAGACTGCGGAAGAGAGAGAGAGAGACTGGGGGGAAGAGAGAGAGAGAGACTGGGGGAAGAGAGAGAGAGAGACGGGGGGAAGAGAGAGAGAGAGACTGGGGGGAAGAGAGAGAGTGATATGCCATCAATGACTCAAAGACAAGGATTCAACTCAAGGCTTTTAATCACTAAGAACATAGCAGTATAGCAGGACTCCCCACATCGGGTTCGTCTGGTAGTAAATGACTCATACAGCTCCTGAGACCTTTATATGGCAAAAGACAGGGGCATAGCCAATACACACAATAGGAACAAAAGGGGGCGGTTCACAATACAAGCAGGTAAAATACAAGCAGGTAAAATACAAGCAGGTAAAATACAAGCAGGTAAAACACATGGGTTGATGAAGGCATATTTCATCACATTCACCCCTTCTACAGATTTAGTCTGTCCGGCGGTGTGATAGTCCTTCCTGAATGTCGCAACAGTACCTCGGGTTCCGACCGGGAGTCCGTGGTGCCCTCCTGGGCATACCCATGTGCTGGGGGTGTTGCAGGTACTTCAGGGGGTGGTGAGGATACCTCTGGGGATGGTGGAGGTTCTTCTGGGGGTGGTGGTGATGGGTCGTCGTCGTCGCTTCCTGCCGAGGCGAGGTCCTTTATGGACACGGTGTCTTCACGCCCGTCGGCGTGCTTGACGTAGGCGTACTGTGGGTTTGCGTGGAGTAGGTGTACTGCCTCCATGAGGGGATCCGTTTTGTGGCCCCTCACATGCTTCTGTAACAGGACTGTCCCAGGGGTGGAGAGCCACGAGGGTAGGGATACTCCTGAGGTTGATTTGCGGGGAAAAACAAACATCTTCTCGTGAGGAGTGGCGTTAGTAGCAGTGCACAGTAGCGACAGTAGTGTGATTCTGTGATTCTGTGATATTACTTATCGAGTGGAGTACGTCTGGGAGGACCTCCTGCCAGCGGGAGGTGGGGAGGCCATTAGACCTTAGTGCTAAGGTGACCGCCATCCACACTGTCACGTTTTCCCTCTCCACTTGCCCATTACCCCGGGGGTTACAACTAGTGGTCCGACTCGTGGCTGTCCCCTTCGACAGCAGGTATTGGCGCAGTTCATCGCTCATGAACGACGCTCCCCTGTCAGTGTGGATGTAGTTAGGCATGCCGAACGTGCAAAACAGGTTGCCGAGGCACTTGATGACCGTGGCACTGGTCATATCTGGGCAGGGGTAGGCGAATGGGAAGCGGGAGTACTCGTCCACAATGTTGAGAAAGTACACATTGCGGTCGGTGGAGGGGAGTGGTCCCTTGAAATCTAAGCTCAGGCGCTCGAATGGCCGTGTAGCTTTGATCAGGTGGGCTCGGTCGGGTCTGAAAAAACGGGGCTTGCATTCCGCACAGGTGCGGCAGTCCCTGGTCATAGACCGGACCTCCTCGATGGAATAGGGCAGGTTACGGGATTTTATAAAGTGGAATAGCCGGGTGACCCCCGGGTGGCAGAGGCCATTGTGGAGGCCCTGTAGCCTGTCCCCCTGGATGCTGGCACACATCCCTCGTGATAGGGCGTCGGGGGATTTGTTGAGGGCCCCTGGCCTATATATTATGTCGTACTCAAACGTGGAGAGTTCGATCCGCCACCTGAGAATTTTGTCGTTCTTGATCTTCCCCCTCTATTTGTTGTTAAACATGAAGGCTACCGACCGCTGGTCGGTAAGCAGGGTGAAGCGTTTGCCGGCTAGGTAGTGCCTCCAGTGCCGCACTGCCTCCACTATGGCCTGGGCCTCCTTCTCTACCGAGGAGTGCCTGATCTCGGGCCCTTGGAGGGTTCTTGAGAAAAAGGCTACGGGCTGCCCATCCTGGTTGAGGGTGGCTGCTAAAGCGAAGTCGGACGCATCGCTTTCGACCTGGAAAGGGATGTTTTCGTCCACTGCCCGCAGCGCGGCCTTCTCAATGTCGTGTTTAATGCTGTTGAAGGCGGCGCGGGCCTCGGCCGTGAGCGGGAAGGACGTTGATTTCAGGAGGGGACGGGCCTTGTCGGAATAATTGGGGACCCATTGGGCATAATAGGAGAAGAACCCCAGGCACCTTTTCAGGGCCTTGGGAGTGTTTGGTAGGGGTAGCTCCCGTAGGGGGCGCAATCGGTCGGGGTCCGGACCGATTTCCCCGCTTTCCACCACGCAGCCCAGGATGCAGAGGCGCGTGGTGCTAAAGACACACTTATCCTCGTTGTAGGTGAGATTGAGTCTGAGGGCGGTTTTCAGAAATCTCGCGAGGTTCGAGTCGTGGTCTTGCTGGTCGTGGCCGCAGATGGTGACATTGTCTAGGTATGGGTAGGTGGCTGTTAACTGGTTCTCATCGACCATGCGATCCATCTTCCGCTGGAAAACCGAGACCCCATTCGTTACCCCAAAGGGGCCTCTGAGGAAGTGGTAGAGACGTCCGTTCGCCTCGAAGGCGGTGTATGGACGGTCCTCCGGCCTAATGGGGAGCTGGTGGTATGCCGATTTTAGGTCGATGATGGAAAACACCCGGTATTGCGCGATTTGGTTAACCATATCCGCTATGCGGGGCAGAGGGTAGGCGTCTAGCTGGGTGTATAGATTAACCGTCTGGCTATAATCTATCACCATCCGCTTCTTTTCGCTACCCTTAACTACTACTACCTGGGCGCGCCACGGGCTGGTACTGCATTCGATGATACCCTCCCGCTTGAGTCTTTCTACTTCCGACGGAATGAACCATCTATCCTCCCAGCTGTACCGCCTACTCTTGGTCGCTATGGGTCGACAGTTGGGTGCGAGGTTGGCGAACAGAGAGGGCGGCTTGACCTTCAGGGTAGCCAGACCGCACACTGTGAGGGGCGGCTGGGACCCACCGTAGGTAAGCGTGATACTTTGGTGGTGGCACTGGAAGTCCAGACCCAAGATCACGCTCACACAGAGATCTGGCATTATCAACAGTTTAAAATCTCTGTAATCATTGCCTTTTACCGACAACATAACCGCGCAGAAACCTGTAATGTTTGAGGTATGAGTCTTATCGGCCATGGCGATTTTGCCCTGTGTGGGGACTATCGTTAGAGAAAGTCGTTTTACCAGGCTAGGATGAATAAAGCTTTCGGTGCTCCCGCAGTCAATCAAGCATTTAACCTTGTTCCCGTTTACCTCTATGTCCATCATCGATTTAGACAACGGATGTGGCCTGGATTGATCCACTGTGATCGAGGCCACCAGTGGGTCCTGGAGGTCTGTGTAGTCGGGGCAAGATGGTGGACTCCATGAGGGTGGACAAGATGGCTTCCAAGATGGCCGCTCCCACGGCGCGCACGCGGCGGTGGTGGAGTTGGAGGCGGGGTTCCTTCTGCAGACTTTGCTGAAATGTCCTTTCTTCCCGCATTTAAAACAGGTGGTGCCCTTCGCTGGGCACAGATGCCTGGAGTGTTTGTCCTGGCCGCAGAAGTAGCATTTCGGGCCCCGATGCATCACAGCAGTAGTGGGGCTCCTGGGTGGGGGCTGGGGCTCCGATGGTGCTGGGCTGGCCTGAGACCTGGGAGGTGAAGATGGCTTCCAAGATGGTGGCCCCCACGGCGCGCACGAGGCGGAGTGGGCCGCGTGGCCTGAGGAACAGGATTCAGAGTTCTTCTGGGCCATATCCAGCGATCGCGCTATACCTATAGCCTGTTTTAAGTCCAGTCCCTCCTTTTCAAACAGTTTCTGCCGAATATAATTTGAACTGAGGCCCGCAATAAGGGAGTCTCGAATCAGCTCCTCCGTGTACACGATGGCAGACACGGCCTTACAGTTACAGTCTCGGCCCAGTACTTTTAGGTTTAGTATAAAGTCCTCTAGTGACTCACCATGCCGCTGCGTGCGAGTAGTCAGAAGATGCCTGGCGTACACCACGTTTATTGGCCGCGCGTAGTGGGCCTTCAGGATGGTGCAGGCATCCTCGTAGCTGGTGGCATCTTGGATGAGAGGGGAGACCCGATGGCTCACCCAGTTTCGCAGGATTCCCAGTTTAATGTCTCCGGTAGCGGTTTCGGCTGCGGCTATGACAGTGGATGAGTTTGCAATGAAAAATTCGAAGCATTGGAACCAGTGTCCGAACTGTGTGGCTGCGTCTGAGGCATGGGGGTCCAGATCCAAGCGCTCTGGTTTCAGGAGTCGATCCATCTTGGTGTTTTAGTGATTAAAATTGATATGCCATCAATGACTCAAAGACAAGGATTCAACTGAAGGCTTTTAATCACTAAGAACATAGCAGTATAGCAGGTCTTCCCACATCGGGTTCGTCTGGTAGTAAATGACTCATACAGCTCCTGAGACCTTTATATGGCAAAAGACAGGGGCGTAGCCAATACACACAATAGGAACAAAAGGGGGCGGTTCACAATACAAGCAGGTAAAATACAAGCAGGTAAAACACATGGGTTGATGAAGGCATATTTCATCACACTCTCTCTCTCTTCCCCCCAGTCTCTCTCTCTCTCTCTTCCCCCCAGTCTCTCTCTCTCTCTCTCTTCCCCCCAGTCTCTCTCTCTCTCTCTTCCCCCAGTCTCTCTCTCCCCCCCAGTCTCTCTCTCTCTCTCTTCCCCCCAGTCCCCTCTCTCTTCCTCCCAGTCTCTCTCTCCCTCTTCCCCCCAGTCTCTCTCTCTCTCTCTTCCCCCCAGTCTCTCTCTCCCTCTTCCCCCCAGTCTCTCTGTCTCTCTCTTCCCCCCAGTCTCTCTCTCTCTCTCTCTCTCTTCCCCCCAGTCTCTCTCTCTCTTCCCCCCAGTGTCTCTCTCTCTTCCCCCCAATCTCTCTTTATCTCTCTCTCTTCCCCCCAGTCTCTCTCTCTCTCTCTCTCTTCCCCCCAGTCTCTCTCTCTCTTCCCCCCAGTCTCTATCTCTCTCTTCCCCCAGTCTCTCTCTGTCTCTCTTCCCCCCGGTCTCTCTCTCTCTCTTCCCCCCAGTCTCTCTCTCTCTCTTCCCCCCCCAGTCTCTCACTCTCTCTCTCTCTCTCTTCCCACCAGTCCCTCTCTCTCTCTCTCTTCCCCCCAGTCTCCCTCTCTCTTCCCCCCAGTCTCTCTCTCTCTCTCTTCCCCCCAGTCTCTCTCTCTCTCTCTTTCCCCCAGTCTCTCTCTCTCTCTCTTCCCCCCAGTCTCTCTCTCTCTTCCCCCCAGTCTCTCTCTCTCTCTTCCCCCCAGTCTCTCTCTCTCTCTCTTACCCCCAGTCTCTCTCTCTCTTCCCCCAGTCCCTCTCTCTCTCTTCCCCCAGTCTCTCTCCCTCTCTCTTCCCCCCAGTCTCTCTCTCTCTCGCTCTCTTCTCCCCAGTCTCTCACTCTCTCTCTCTCTTCCCCCCAGTCTCTCTCTCTCTCTTCCTCCAGTCTCTCTCTCTCTCTTCCCCCCAGCCTCTCTCTCTCTCTTCCCCCTAGCCTCTCTCTCTCTCTCTTCCCCCCAGTCTCTCTCTCTCTCTCTCTTCCCCCCAGTCTCTCTCTCTGATGTGCCTCAATAATTCCGAGACTCGAAGGTAGCAGAACAAAACAAGGCTTTTATTAACTTAGAACGAAACACGTAAGCGAGAGAGATGTCGTCCTTCTGGAGATTGGGGCTAGACTGAAGCTAGCTTACAAACGGGGCCAGGTATGGGCGGAGCCCTACACACAGCACATTCCAGCACATTCCAGTATACAATACAGCACATTCCAGTACACAATACAATGAGGTCTGGGGGAAGGGAAATGACACTGAAACCGATCTCAGTCACAGGCAGTGATGAATGGAAATATTTCATCACATTCACCCCTTCTATAGATTTAGTCTGTTCGGGGGTTTGATAGTCCTCTGCGACCGACGTGGCTGTTGCGGTGCCGCGGGTGTCGGCTGGGTGTCCCCGGTAGCCTCCTGGGTCTCTGCCGGGGGTGCCGCCAGGGTTGTTGAAGGGGTAGTTGGTGGGGGTGCCGTTGGTCGGTGTTCTTCCGGGGGTGATGAAAGAGTAGTGGGTGGGTAAGAGTTGCTGTGATCGTCGTTGCCGCTATTGCCGTGGTTGTTGTCGATGCCGGCTGGGGCGACGTCTTTTATGGACACGGTGTCCTCCCTTCCGTTGGCGTGCCGGACATATGCATATTGGGGGTTGGCGTGGAGTAGGTGTACTGGGTCCACGAGAGGGTCCGTCTTGTGGCCCCTCACATGCCTTCGCATGAGTACCGGACCTGGGGTGGAGAGCCATGACGGCATGGATACGCCTGAGGTGGATTTCCGGGGAAAGACAAACATTCGTTCATGAGGCGTGGTATTAGTGGCCGTACACAATAGCGACCGTATCGAATGGAACACATCCAAGAGGACTTCCTGCCAGCGGGAGATAGGGAGGCCCTTGGTCCTTAGAGCTAGAGTGACTGCTTTCCATACTGTCCCGTTCTCTTGCTCCACTTGGCCGTTACCCCGGGGGTTGTAGCTGGTGGTACGGCTCGTGGCGATCCCCCTGGACAGCATGTACTGGCGTAGCTCTTCACTCATGAAGGACGCCCCCCTATCCGTATGGATGTAGCTCGGCATACCGAACAGGCAGAACAGGCTGTTGAGGCATTTAATGACCGTGGCGCTGGTCATGTCTGGGCAGGGGAAGGCGAATGGGAACTGGGAGTATTCGTCCACAATGTTCAGGAAGTAAACATTGCGGTCGACGGACGGGAGGGGGCCCTTGAAATCTAAGCTGAGCCGATCAAAGGGCCGTGTAGCTTTGATTAAGTGGGCTCTATCTGGGCGGTAGAACCGAGGCTTGCACTCAGCGCAAGTGCGGCAGTTCCTGGTCAGGGACCGAACTTCCTCAATCGAGTAGGGTAAGTTACGGGACTTTATGAAGTGGAACAGCCGCGTGACCCCTGGGTGGCAGAGGTCGTTGTGGAGGGTCTGTAGCCGATCCCCGGTGGCGCTGGCACACATCCCTCGTGAGAGGGCGTCAGGGGATTCGTTAAGGGCCCCTGGCCGGTAAATGATGTCGTACTCGAAGGTGGAGAGCTCGATCCGCCACCTAAGAATCTTATCATTTTTAATCTTCCCCCTCTGTTTATTATTGAACATAAACGCTACCGACCGCTGGTCGGTAAGGAGGGTGAAGCGTTTGCCGGCTAGGTAGTGGCGCCAGTGGCGCACTGCCTCCACGATGGCTTGGGCCTCCTTTTCCACGGAGGAGTGTCTGATCTCGGGCCCTTGGAGGGTCCTCGAGAAGAAAGCTACGGGCCGCCCCGCCTGGTTGAGGGTGGCCGCCAAGGCGAAGTCAGATGCATCACTTTCCACTTGAAATGGAGTGTTCTCGTCCACTGCCTGTAGCGTGGCCCGCTCAATATCCTGCTTAATGCTTTTGAAGGCGGCGTGGGCCTCAGCAGAGAGCGGAAAAGAGGATGCTTTCAAGAGGGGGCGGGCTTTGTCGGAGTAGTTGGGGACCCATTGGGAATAATAAGAAAATAACCCCAGGCATCTTTTCAGGGCTTTGGGAGTGTTGGGCAGGGGCAGCTCCCGTAGGGGGCGCAATCGGTCGGGGTCTGGTCCGATTTCCCCATTCTCCACCACGCTGCCTAGTATGCAGAGGCGCGTGGTGTTGTAAACGCACTTGTCCTCGTTGTAGGTGAGGTTGAGTTTTTGTGCGGTTTTCAGGAACCTCTCGAGGTTCGAGTCGTGATCCTGCTGGTTGTGACCGCAGATGGTGACGTTGTCGAGGTAGGGGAAGGTTGCCTGCAAGTGGTGGTCATCGACCATGCGGTCCATCTCCCTCTGGAAGACCGAGACCCCATTCGTCACCCCAAAGGGGACTCTGAGGAATTGGTAGAGGCGTCCGTTCGCCTCGAAGGCGGTGTACGGGCGGTCCTCTGGTCTGATAGGGAGCTGGTGGTACGCTGACTTGAGGTCGATGGTGGAGAACACCCGGTATTGGGTGATTTGGTTCACCATTTCTGATATGCGGGGTAGCGGGTAGGCGTCTAGTAGGGTGTACCTGTTGATCGTTTGACTATAGTCGATCACCATCCGTTTCTTCTCGCTACCCCTTACCACTACCACTTGGGCGCGCCACGGGCTGTTGCTGCGTTCAATAATGCGCTCTTTCAGGAGCCTGTCTACCTCGGTCGCGATAAACCGCCTGTCCTCCCAGCTGAAACTCCTGCTTTTGGTCGCTATTGGCCGGCAGTTAGGGGTAAGGTTCGCGAATAGCGAAGGCGGCTTTACCTTCAGGGTAGCCAGACCGCACACTGTGAGGGGCGGCTGGGACCCACCGTACTTGAGCGTGATGCTTTGGTGGTTGCGCTGGAAATCCAGGCCCAAGATCACGCTCGCACATAGGTTCTTCATGATTAATACTTTAAAATTATCCTATACAGTTCCGTTAATGCACAATTGTACCGTGCAGTAACCCAGAATGGTCGATGTCTGGGTTTTGTCAGCCATAGAGATGGTACCCTGAGTAGGGACCACCTTTAGGGAGAGTTGTTGTGCCAGTTCTGGGTGGATAAAGCTCTCCGTGCTTCCACTGTCAATTAAGCATTTAACCCGGCACCCGTTTACCTCGATGTCCACCATTGATCTGGATAGCGGGTGCGGCCTGGCTGGTCCACTGTGACCGATGCCACTGTAGGGCCCTGATCGATACAAGATGGCGTCCACGCTGTCTGCTCACAAGATGGCGGACCCCACGAGGTCGGGCAAGATGGCGTCCAAGATGGCCGCTCCCACGGCGCACACGCGACGGTGGCGGATTTTCCGGCGGGGTTCCCTCTGCACACCTTCCCGAAGTGCCCCTTCTTACCGCACTTAAAGCAGGTGGTGCCTTTCGCCGGGCACAGGTTTCTGGTGTGCTTTGGCTGCCCGCAGAAGTAGCAGTTGGGTCCCTGACGCGTCGCGGCTGTCGTAGGGCTTCTGGGGGGAGAGCGGGGCCCAGCCGGTGTCGGGCTGTCGGGCGGGGAAGATGCCTTCCAAGATGGCGGCGCCCTCGGTGCACACGTGGCGGCGTGGATGGCGCGGGCTGAAGAGTAGGCGTCCGAGTTTCTCTGGGCCACATCCAGGGATGGCGCGGTGTCCGCAGCCTGTTTCAGGTCCAACCCCGTTTTTTCCAGCAGTCTTTGCCGGATGTAAGTGGAGCTGAGGCCTGTGATGAAGGCATCGTGAACAAGCTCGTCAGTGTACACCGCGGCTTTTACATCTCGGCACTTGCAGTCTTTGCCAAGCATTTTCAGGGTGCTTAGGAACTCCTCCACCGATTCCCCAGGTCGCTGTGCGCGGGTGGCGAGCAGGTGCCTAGCATACACCTCATTCGTAGGCTGCTGGTAATGCGCCTTTAAGATGTCGCAGGCGGCCAGGTACGTCTCGGCATCTTGGATGAGGGGGTAAACCCGGTGGCTTACCCAATTCCGCAGAATTCCGAGTCTCATCCTTGCAGCGTCCGTAGCGCCTTTGACGGCTGCGGAATTGTCCAGGAAGAATTCCATGCACTCAAACCAGTGTCCGAAGCGTGCTGATGCGTCCGGAGCATGTTGATCCAAATCCAAACGTTCGGGTTTCAGGAGTTGATCCATAGTGTTGAAAAAATAAGTTAATAAAATTGATGTGCCTCAATAATTCCGAGACTCGAAGGTAGCAGAACAAAACAAGGCTTTTATTAACTTAGAACGAAACACGTAAGCGAGAGAGATGTCGTCCTTCTGGAGATTGGGGCTAGACTGAAGCTAGCTTACAAACGGGGCCAGGTATGGGCGGAGCCCTACACACAGCACATTCCAGCACATTCCAGTATACAATACAGCACATTCCAGTACACAATACAATGAGGTCTGGGGGAAGGGAAATGACACTGAAACCGATCTCAGTCACAGGCAGTGGTGAATGGAAATATTTCATCACACTCTCTTTCTCTCTCCCCACCAGTCTCTCTCTCTCTCTCTTACCCCCAGTCTCCCTCTCTCTTCCCCCGAGTCTCTCTCTCTCTCTCTTCCCCCCAGTCTCTCTCTCTCTCTCTCTCTTCCTCCCAGTCTCTCTCTCTCTCTCTCTCTCTTCCCCCCAGTCTCTCTCCCTCTCTCTCCCCCCGTTTCTCTCTCTCTCTTCCCCAGTCTCTCTCTCTCTCTCTTCCCCCCAGTCTCTCTCTCTCTCTCCCAGTCTCTCTCTCTCTTCCCCCGAGTCTCTCTCTCTCTTCCCCCCAGTCTCTCTCTCTCTCTTGCCCCCAGTCTCTCTCTCTCTTCCCCCAGTCTCTCTCTCTCTTCCCCCCAGTCTCTCTCTCTCTTCCCCCAGTCTCTCTCTCCCTTACCCTCAGTCTCTCTCCCTCTTCCCCCCAGTCTCTCTCTCTCTTCCCCCCAGTCGCTCTCTCTCTTTCCCCCAGACTCTCTCTCTCTTCCCCCAGTCTCTCTCTCTCCCCCCAGTCTCTCTCTCTCTCTCTCTTCCCCCCAGTCTCCCTCTCTCTCTCTTCCCCCCAGTCTCTCTCTCTCTCTCTTCCCCCCGTCTCCCTCTCTCTTCCCCCCAGTCTCCCTCTCTCTTCCCCCCTGTCTCTCTCTCTCTCTCTCTTCCCCCAGTCTCTCTCTCTCTCTTCCCCCAGTCTCTCTCTCTCTCTCTCTCTCTCTTCCCCCCAGTCTCTCACTCTCTCTTCCCCCCAGTCTCTCTCTCTCTCTCTTCCCCCCAGTCTCTCTCTCTCTCTCTCTCTTCCCCCCAGTCTCTCTCCCTCTCTCTTCCCCCAGTCTCTCTCTCTCTCTTCCCCTCAGTCTCTCTCTCTCTCTCTCTCTTCCCCCAAGTCCCTCTCTCTCTCTCTCTCTTCCCCCCAGTCTCTCTCTGCCTCTCTCTTCCCCCCAGTCTCTCTCTCTCTTCCCCCCAGTCTCTCTCTCTCTCTTCCCCCCCAGTCTCTCTCTCTCTCTTCCCCCCGGTCTCTCTCGCTCTCTTCCCCCCGGTCTCTCTCTCTCTCTCTTCCCCCTGGTCTCTCTGTCTCCCTTCCCCCCAGTCTCTCTCTCTCTCTCTCCATCTCTTCCCCCCAGTCTCTCTCTCTCTCTCTTCCCCCCAGTCGCTCTCTCTCTTTCCCCCAGACTCTCTCTCTCTTCCCCCAGTCTCTCTCTCTCCCCCCAGTCTCTCTCTCTCTCTCTCTTCCCCCCAGTCTCCCTCTCTCTCTCTTCCCCCCAGTCTCTCTCTCTCTCTCTCTCTTCCCCCCGTCTCCCTCTCTCTTCCCCCCAGTCTCCCTCTCTCTTCCCCCCTGTCTCTCTCTCTCTCTCTCTTCCCCCCAGTCTCTCTCTCTCTCTTCCCCCAGTCTCTCTCTCTCTCTCTCTCTCTCTTCCCCCCAGTCTCTCACTCTCTCTCTTCCCCCCAGTCTCTCTCTCTCTCTCTTCCCCCCAGTCTCTCTCTCTCTCTCTCTCTTCCCCCCAGTCTCTCTCTCTCGCTCTCTCTCTTCCCCCCAGTCTCTCTCTCTCTCTTCCCCTCAGTCTCTCTCTCTCTCTCTCTCTTCCCCCAAGTCCCTCTCTCTCTCTCTCTCTTCCCCCCAGTCTCTCTCTGCCTCTCTCTTCCCCCCAGTCTCTCTCTCTCTTCCCCCCAGTCTCTCTCTCTCTCTTCCCCCCCAGTCTCTCTCTCTCTCTTCCCCCCGGTCTCTCTCGCTCTCTTCCCCCCGGTCTCTCTCTCTCTCTCTTCCCCCTGGTCTCTCTGTCTCCCTTCCCCCCAGTCTCTCTCTCTCTCTCTCCATCTCTTCCCCCCAGTCTCTCTCTCTCTCTCTTCCCCACAGTCTCTCTCTCTCTCTCTTCCCCCCAGTCTCTCTCTCTCTCTCTCGTCCCCCCAGTCTCTCTCTCTCTCTCTTCCCCCCAGTCTCCCTCTCCCTCTCTTCCCCCCAGTCTCTCTCCCTCTCTTCCCCCCAGTCTCTCTCTCTCTCTTCCCCCCCAGTCTCTCTCTCTCTCTTCCCCCCGGTCTCTCTTGCTCTCTTCCCCCCGGCCTCTCTCTCTCTCTCTTCCCCCTGGTCTCTCTCTCTCTCTTCCCCCCAGTCTCGCTCTCTCTTCCCCCCAGTCTCTCTCTCCCTCTTCCTCCCAGTCTCTCTCTCTCTCTTCCCCCCAGTCTCTCTCTCTCTCTCTTCACCCCAGTCCAATTCCAATTCCAATTCAAATGCTTTATTGGCATGAAAGTTTACAGAGAACCATATTGCCAAAGCTTACATAGCAAAAAGGTACAGTTTTCCAACATTCTGTAGGTGTCAATCGATTTGACATTTGTTGGGTACATACAATATTACTTTTAAACAATATTAATTTTAAACAGTCTTTCTACTTCATTTGGTACGTTCAATATTAATTTTAAACAGTCTTAATTTTAAACAGTCCTCAGGTTGTGACATGTTGTTACATATTTGGCGCCAAGGTATGGTCTGTCTCCTTCTCCCAGGACTAATCTCAATTTTGACAGGTCATCCAATTCCTTGAAATCTGGGGTTGTTTGGCTTAGCTTGTTGAATAATATGTTTCTTGATGTGTTGAATTTTTCGCATTTTAGGAGGAAATGCATTTCTGTTTCAACCTCGCCGGCCAGACATTGATCGCATATTCTATTCTCTCTAGGCTGCCAGGATTTCTTGTATCTGCCTTTTTCAATTTCCAGTTGGTGGTCGCTTAGTCTGTACCTGATGAGGGTCTGTCTCTGTTTTGTGTCTCTGATGGTCGTGAGGTAGTCTGCCAGTTTATATTCTCTTTTTAGGGCCCGGTAACATTCTAATCTGCTTTGGCTTTCGGTTATTTTGTTCCAATGTTCCAGGTAGGTTTCTTTGCATTGTTTAATGATTTGGTTCACTCGGATTGGTGTTTGGACGGCTGTGTTGGTCTGGGGCTGGTCAGGGTCCGGCTGAGTACTTAGTTTCAGTAGCAGCTGACTCAGGGGACTCTTTTCTGGGTTTAGCTCTTGGGTCTGAAAGGCTTTGAAATGAAGGGTGCCTGGGGAGCTAGATTTGAGGTGATTTAGGAAGTTTAGTGCTCGTTTTTGGATGTTTATTATCAGTGGGTATCTGCCTAGTTCGGCTCTGCATGCATTTGTTGGCGTTTTTCTTTGGGTGCGAAGGATGCTTCGGCAGAATTCTGCATGTAGGGCTTCTATTGTGTGTTTTTCCCATTTAGTGTAGCTTTGGTGATTTAGCGGGCCCCATACTTCACTACCGTACAGTGCAATGGGCAGGATTATGCTGTCAAATATTTTGAGCCAGATTTTGATTGGGATTTGGATGTTGTAGAATTTTCTTTTTATTGCATATAGGGCTCTTCGGGCTTTTTCTTTTAGTGCATTCACTGCTATGCTGAAGCTCCCTGATGCTGTAATAGTTAGACCAAGGTAGGTGTAGCTCGTAGTGTGTCCTATAGTGGTATCACTGAGGGTAAACTGGTATTTGTTTTCCTGACATCTGGGCCTTTTTTGAAAAATCATGATGTTGGTTTTCTTTAGATTTACTGTTAGAGCCCAATTTTGGCAGTATTTGTCGAGTAGGTCTAGTTGTTGCTATAATCCCTG